>NC_141041.1:6880000-7025000 GCF_052040795.2 Danio rerio
CAAACCATGATTTTTTCTTTACCAAACTTGACTGATTTCTGTAAGTATCTTGGGTCCATGCGGGTTCCAGTAGGTCTTCTGCAGCATTTGTAATGATTGGGATGCAGCTCAACAGATTATTCATCAGAAAAATCCACCTACTAACCCTTTTCCCAAATGATCAACCAGAAGTCAAGTTATTATTTGTTGCTCTTTCAACTGGGATCAACGACAAAACTTTTATCAGGGAGTGTAGAATATTTTTACATTGTTTTTTTCTTACGTCAGATGGATGCCATCGCGCACACACACACTAAGGGTGCTTTCACACCTACACTTTTGTTTCGGAACGTGTCTCGTTTGCCCAGTTAGCGCGGTTCGATTGGCATATGTGAACAGGGCAATCGCACTCTGTTCCGCGCCAAAGTAATCGCTCCGAGATCGCTTGAGTGAAGTGGTCTCGGCTCGATTGAAACGAATCCTGGACCAGTTCGATTGCAGTGAGAAAGCGATCCGATCCGATTGCGGTTATATCACTGTGTTTTATGGATATGTATTAGGCTTACGGCTATATGAAGAGAGAATTATGAGTAGGGCGGGAAGTTTCGCGAGTCTCCGGATGCCCGCAAACGAGTGATGATCTCCCGGTAATCTCGCGTCTCTCTCCCAGTCCTCAAATAAGCATCGTCGCGCACCCTTCTCACCCCTCCCCACCGTGTCTCTCCTCAGACACGTCACGCGCGCGCACCCTGTCAATCACCACCAAACCACCACCTCTCCTGACAGCTGAGCGGAAAGCTGCAAAATAAACCCTGACACTCTGACCAATGTGAGGAGAGTTTACTTGCACATTACTTGTTTTAGCTCTTTTGGTCTGATTAGAAACTTTGCAGTGTGAAAGCGAACCGCTCCAAGAGCAAAGAGCAACAATGTAACAATTTTAATCTCTGTTTCGGAACAACTGAATCGATTCACAGGTGTGAAAGCACCCTAAGAAAAAACACCACCAGACCGGATTCAGTAGAGATGTTCATTTATTTGAGCATTGGGAGGTTGTTCAGCAGCGGGCCAGTCGAGCATCAGCACCTCAGAGCAGCGAGAGAGAGAGAGAGATTTCAGCAGGATAGTAAATGATCAGCAAAGGAATGGTGAAGGTCTAAAAAAGCATGTTAGTTCAGACTCGTATGCATGTTAATCTACTCAATATAACGGTTACATTACTAGGCTTAGAACAAGCAACAAACAGCCCATCTACCCAAGTGTGATCCAACGCCACAGATAACACTAGCTCATTGTTAATGCTCAATATAAGGAAGTGATAGGGATAATATCACCCATCAAACGCTCACACACACACACACACACACACACACACACACACACACACACACACACACACACACACACACACACACACACACACACACACACACACACACACACACACACACACACTCAATCACAAGCAATTAAACTCAGCCATGAACGAGAGTGTGCATTTGAACAAAAACTAATATACATCTTTAGAAATGACACACTCTTTAAATCATGGCCGTATTTATGCATATATATGCGCAGATAGGTGAGCGTATATATGTATAAAGCACATTAAAATATATATAAAAACTCTTAAGAGCACTCGAGTAGTCAAAATAAAACAGAGTGAAAGTTATAGATGAAGAGGAAGAAGAAAGCACACATAAAAAAAGACAAACAGGAACGATACAAGTGGCACAGATGGATGGAGGGAAAGAGATTCCTACTTTTTTTGCACTCGTTTTTTTCATTTATATATGGATTTTTTTTGTTTTTGTCTGCTTTTTTTTGTTTCGTGAAATGTCTTCATGCACAGATTATGTTCGTGTTAGTATGTTTGTCTTATCTTTCTGCTGCTCTGAGGTGCAGTGATGGCCGTGGCTGCTGCGGTTGTGTGATTGTTTGGCTGTTTTCGTCTTCCTCTACGTTTCTCTGACAGGTTGGAGAGGCGGGCAGGGAGAGGACCCAGCATTTGGTTGTCCTCCTCCTGCCGTTTGCGCCGTGCACAGGAGCGCCCCCTCCTGGGGATTCTCCTCATTGTACAGGCGCTTGATCCCATCGAAGTACTCGTCCACCTCCATTTGCTCCACCTTGCGCTTGGCTGAGCGGCTGTGGGTGCTGTTGGGGTCAGAGGGTGCAGTCGGGGCCAGGGAGACGTGCAGGACTCCCTCGTCCCGAGGCTCCGGTAGGGGACGGCAGATGTACACAGTGTTAGGAGGCAGGGAAGCCGTGTGTGTGGACAGGCAACGTGCGACTAGCTCTCGACAGCAGATCAGCTGAGAACTGTCGATCTGGAAGACAAGAAGAAAGCTGTATTATATGCAAATGCAAGATGAAATGAAACATTCGTGTAGTCAGGAAGGAGGCATTAACTCTTTCACGGCCAGTGCTTGTTTTATTTTTATTTATCTGGAAGCCACTGCAAGCATTTTATGATGGATTTCATCGAAATTTGATGTCCCTAAGAATATTATCTGTAAAAAAAACAAGCACACACAGAAAACACACACACTAAGCACAAACACTAAAACACTAGAACATACAAAACATACACACACACACACACACAATACACAAACAATAAAACACAAATACAAACACATACACACACACACAAAAATATGCAACCACAAACACAAAAACTAAAACATGAACACAAAAACAAATACACATACACATACACAAAAACAAAAACACAAACAAACACACAAATATAAACACTAAAACATACACACATGCACACAAGAACTACAACATGAACACACAACAAACACTAAAACACAAATGCAAAAACACACACACACAAAACATGAACACAAAAATGCAATCACACAAAAACAAACAAACATAAACACTAAAACAAACACACATAAAAACACACACAAACACTAACAAACACAAAAGCACAAACACATATGCACACAAAAACTACAACAAACACACACTAAAACACAAGTAAAAACACACACACACACACACACACACACACACACACACACACACACACACACACACACACACACAACAAACACATGCAAAAACATGAACATAAAACCCAATCACACAAAAAACATAAACACACAAATATAAACACTAAAACACACACACACATAAAACACCAAACACACATGCACACAAAAGCTACAACATGAACACACAACACACACACAAAAACAAACACACTAACACAAACACTAAAACACACAAAAACAAAAAACACACACAAAATGTATCCACAAACCAACACTAAAACAGTAACACAAATACAAATTGTAACAAATGCACATGCATTAATAACAAGTATAAAAACAAACACACACATACACCCAAAATGTATCCACAAACAAACACAACAGTAATGCACACAAACACACCCACACCCACACACAAAAAACATGCACACACAAACGCACGCACACACAAACACACATACACAAAAACCCATGCACACACAAATAAACACAAAAACTAAACCATGAACAAAACACAGACACTCAAAACCTCACACAAAACAAACACTAAAACACACAAATCAAACACTAACACAAATACACACAGTTGGCATTTCTGTGTGAAGTTTGTATGTTCTCCCTGTGTTCGCGTGGGTTTCCTCTGGGTACTCCGGTTTCCCACACAAGTCCAAAGACATGCGGTACAGGTGAATTGGGTAAGCTAAATTGTCTGTAGTGTATGCGTGTGTATGGATGTTTCCCAGTGATGGGTTGCAGCTGTAAGGGCATCCGCTACGTAAACAAATATGCTAGATAAGTTAGCGGTTCATTACACGGTGGCGACCCCAGATTAATGGGACTAAGCCGAAAAGAAAACGAATGAGTGAATAATATATAATACAGAGTTTTTAATATCACTGTTTTGCCTGCATTTTATTTTTAAATATGCAAATAAATACAACATTATGAACCAAAAACCTTTATAGTTAATTTCAGTAGCGTTTTTAACCGTATAATCATGAGTAGGGGCTTGCCTTATTTATCATGTACAATTATATGATAGCTGATCTGTTTTATGATGCGACTGTCATCATCAATCATCATTTTTATTAGAAATATTACACACAATTTAAGAATCAATGATCTTTTAAATTATCTGCTTCACAGAGAAACTCCCATCATTCATTACAAGGACATTTCTACTGGAAAAAAAAGGCTTGGCATTGACGCACAAAGGATTTTTTCATTAACAATATAACAACTCATGCTTGAATATACCACAAATGTATGCTTAAACAGCCTAAAGAAACTTAAATCATAGTTTGTAGCCCTATATAAGGTACACGAAATCAGAAACTAAGGGAATTATCCTGCGTTTAACACTCTTTACAGTAACATTGGAGACTTTTATTTTTAGTTTGTCTTTAACCTCACTGCTTGCATAGATAAGCGAGTTTGCATTGGAGAAGTGAATGACCGGGCCTCTTCTGAGTTATGATAAGAGCTAAAGAGCCGCCAGAAAGGCAAGCATGTGAGCCGGATTATACACGCTAATGCAGCTCTAGCGTATAGACTACGCAGAGGAGTTCATCAGATGAAAAGAGCCCCTGTAAAAGAGGAATAATGAGCTAACTGGATCATCACAAAACACCACTGACACTGACGCTGAGACCCAACCGGCACTAAATCAAGTTTACAGATCAGTGGGGTCTTCCCATGTCATGCCTTCTGTCAGACTGCTTATAATTCAAAGTATGAAAAATCTTGTGTCACCAATGTTGATTTTTCATGGCAGATTCTGATTGCCAATTATTTACAAGCCTTTCATTACACTCACCGGCCACTTTATTAGGTACACCTTACTTGTAATGGGTTGGACCCGCTTTTGCCTTTAGATCTGCCTTAATCCTTCAAGGCATAGATTCAACAAGGTACTGGAAATATTCCTCAGAGATTCTGGTCCATATTGACATGATAGCATCACTCAGTTGCTGCAGATTTGTTGGCTGCACATCCATGATGTGAATCTCCCGTTTCATCACATCCCAAAGGTGCTCTATTGGATTGAGATCTGGTGACTGTGGAGGCCATTTTAATACAGTGAACTCATTGTCATGCTCAAGAAACCAGTCTGAGATGATTCACGCTTTATGACATGGTGTGTTTTCCTGCTGAAAGCAGCCATCAGAGGATGAGTACACTGTTGTCATAATGAGATGGACATGGTCAAGCAACAATACTCAGGTAGGCTGTGGCGTTGACACAAGCTCAATTGATACTAATGGGCCCAAAGTGTGCCAAGAAAATATCCCCCACACTATTACACCACCACCAGCAGCCTGAACCATTGATACAAGGCAGGATGGATCCATGCTTTCATAGTGTTTACGCCAAATTCAGACCCTACCATCCGAATGTCGCCTCATCAGACCAGGCAACATTTCTCCAATCTTCTATTATCCAGTTTTGGTGAGCCTGTGTGAATTGTAGCCTCAGTGTCCTGTTCTTAGCAGACAGAAGTGGCACCCGGTGAGGTCTTTTGCTGCTGTAGCCCATCTGCCTCAAGGTAGGACGTGTTGTGTGTTCAGAGATGCTCTTCTGCAGATCCTGGTTGTAACGAGTGCTTATTTGAGTTACTGTTGCCTTTCTATCAGCTCCAACCAGTCTGGCCATTCTCCTCTGACTTCTGGCAGCAACAAGGCATTTGCGCCCACAGAACTGCCATTCACAAGACATTCTCTTTTTCAGACCATTCTCTGTAAACCCTAGAGATGGTTATGCGTGAAAATCCCAGTAGATCAGCAGTTTCTGAAATACTCAGGCTCACTTTGAACTTTAAATGCATTGAATTGCTGCCTTGTGGTTGGCTTATTTGAAATGTGCGTTAACGAGCAGTTGGACGGGTGTACCTTATAAAGTGGCCGGTGAGTGTATATTATTAGGGTTGGGTATTGTTTGGGGTTATTTCGATAATGGTGCTAAATCGATACTTTTAAAACAGTATTGGTGCCTGAACCAATACTCTTGAGCCACAAACTGATGGTAGATGACTTTTTATTTGCCCCCCAAAAATTGTTTTAATCATTTTAATTGAACAATATAATTAAAGTATACAACAATTCATATTTTATACACTTGAATTGCATTCATATTTTTCTTTTAATCATTAATAGTATGTTATCACAGTTTCTGCAGGTTTTAATATACAGTTGAGGCCAAAATCATTCGCCCTCCAGTGAATTCCTTTTCTTTTTCAAATATTTCCCAAATGATGTTTATCAGTGGAAGGAATTTTTCACAGCATTTCCTATAATGTTTTTGTTTTGAAGAAAGTCTTATTTGGTTTATTTCTGCTAGAATAAAAGCAGTTTTTCAATTTTTAAAACCATTTTTAGATTAATATTATTAGCAGTCTTAAGTAATATTTTTTTAGATGGTCTACAGAATAAACCACTGTTAAACAATGACTTGCCTAATTACCCTAACTTGCCTAATAAACCTAATTAAGCCTTTAAATGTCACTTTAAGCTGAATACTAGTTTCATTAAACTCATAGTGTCATTAAAACTATTATGTTTAAAAAAAGTGTTGAGACAATCTTCTTGCCGTAAAATAAAAATTAGGGGGAAGAAATATAAAGGGGGGAAGAATAATTCAGGAGGGCTAATAATACTATCTTCGTTTGCATCTCTTTAAGGTGGACTAAAATGTACATTAAATTAAATGTGCATTGGACATTGTTCAAATTAAAATCTGTAGAATGTGAAAAGGTCGATGTTTACACTCAAATGCTCATCAAATTCACTTAATCATTCATCAAACTCTTAATCATACAACATTCGAACATAATTATTTAATCCAACTTCATCAGTTCTCACCTGCAATCTATGCAGCAGGTCGACAGTGAGAGCGAGCCAATCAGGGCAGAGTTTCTCCAGCTCCAGCGTGATGAGGCCGAGGGACAGCAAAGAGCCACGCACTTGCAGCAGCGCATTGTGGGCCAGACAGTGGAAGAGCTGCTGGGTGAGCAGAGCCACGTGCTGAGACGGGTTCAGACCCGAAAGCGCTGCGCTCAGACGGCCCGACTTACAGCTCAGAACCATCGCATGGAACTGCAGAGAGAGAAAACGAATAAAATAAATAAATAAAAATCAATATATTTTTTAGATCTCAGCACTTAACCGGATGAATTGGCAGCCCTTCAGCACCCGCATGGAGAGCCAGGCTATTAACAGCCATCTGAATATGCCAACAAGCAGGATATGTCCTCAACACCCACGTCAGACATTAGATTTAGGCCATCTTAATTTATTTCTCCTCCTACACGCAGCGACATCCATCAGACAGTTTTTGTTATTCGACTTCAACAAATTTAGTCTGATGGGATTTGTTTGGAATAAATGCCATATATTCAAACAAAGGTGATATTCCAATGTCTGTGCATTTTCTCTAATTTGTATCAGTGCAAACACTATGAAATAGGGGCATGTTAGAGGAATCTTTACGATCTTGTGACTTTTATCCATTAAGACATTTCTGTTCCATGTGGGATTAATATTTCAATCATAATGTACCATCATTTCATTCAGAAGTGGACTGAGGCCCATCTTAGGCTCAACCCCAATTTTAACCCTTAGCCCTTCCCCTTCCCCCTACCCCTCGTTTTGCACGCCAAGGGGTAAGGGTGTCCCAATTCTCTTTAGCTTGAAGGCATAGGGCTAAGGGGAAGGGGTGAATAGCCCTTCGAACGAAGATTTTTCAGGACCACACTTGAAACCAAGGGGTAAGAAAATTTCCCAGAATACACCAGTTACAGCGGCAGCATTGCTGAACCCGGAAGTAAGCAGATCCACAAATTAGTATTTTTTTGTCATTATTACGAATTTGTACGACAAACAAACATGTGTTTTAAAATACTCACAACCGCGTTTGTGCCTAAAAACACACACACACACACACACACACACACACACACACACACACACACACACACACACACACACACACACACACACACACACACACACACAAAAACAAAAAAAAAACTCTAAATTGCACGATCTATAATGCCCTATTAATAACTCCTGTACAGTAGTCCCACAGCATTCTGACACTGAAATACCCTGTCAGTAATGTCTAGTGGCTGTCAGTTGGCATTTTACAGTGTCTGCTATAACGTTAATGTTGTTTTTGGTGTGTTTACATTGATGAATATGGCCACTGTCTAACTACACAGTACAGTTACGATCTTATTGCCACATTAGATTCTTGTGATAACATACTATATGCCTTTAGTGATTTCCTGAAGACAAAAACCAATAAAAAACAAAACTGGAATCACTACAGCAGTCGCCATCGTCTGATCTCACATAAAGCAGGAGATCGCGAGGACATATGATGACGTGTGCAGGTGGTGTAGTGTTGTCCCAATTCTTAGGGGTAAATTTTGAAGCCCTTCTCCTTATCCCTCAGCTAAGGGCCAAGAGGAAGGGGTAGGGGTACAAAAATAGAATTGGGATCGGGCCTTAGTTAAATTAACCACACTAACAGAGCAATCACAGCTTTAAATCGAGTTTACTTTAATCAAATCAAACCTGCCAAGTGTCTAAAGTGTCAACATCTAAAGTTAATGCTAATTTCAACCTTTAATAAAATTAAAGACTATAGCATACACAAGATGTGACACTTGTATAGTTTAATTGGGAAAAAGTGGAACGGTCAATATGTTGAATAAAACCCTCCCTACTAGTACTGGAGCCAGTCATCGATCGCTATAGACTGACGTATGCTTTTATGACAGTCTTTGTGGTCAACAAACACACTGGAATCTCAGCGAACGCTTGCTTCACAGACATACGAAATCACAAAAACCACACAAAGCTTGAAATCTGTACTTTTAAGTTAATCAAATACACTTCAAAACAAAAGTGTTTTGGTTTTGTAATTTTATGAAATGAACTTGAGATACAGTCCGTCCTGTCAAACGCACATCACATGACAGCATCTACTGACACGCCCACAAACTTGTAAACAAAGAGTCTCTGATATTTCTGAAGGAGATTCACCATCAACTCCAAGTTGTGGATTACTTCAGAAGAGCAGCATGATTAGAAAAAGCATGATCCAGAGGATAATAATGTGTAACACTGCCATAAATAAGGTTAGTGTCGCGATCTCGTTTTTTTTCGAGTGTGCATGTGCATTAGCTCAGGCAACCTCAATTTTGTTTGATTTGAACGTTTCGAAACGAAATTTATGAGACAGTTGTTACATTTTATTGGTGATTCCAAATATGTAATGTATTCGTAAGCTTTGCTAACGGTTTTAGAGAATTTGATGTTTCTTCATTCAGACAGAATGCCCGAGCATACTGCCCAAGAGGAGTTTCAAAGATGGCCGTCGAGTGAAATGAATTGCCTTAAAGGCACTTAGTCAAAATCCAAAAATTGCATCTGCAACTATTTAGTGGAAATAAGCAAACATGAACTAACAGCAGTTTTTTTATTAACTAACAATAACAGATTAATATTGCCTATATTACATTACTTGCCCATTGCTAGTATGCTTTTGTTAATGCATTGATAATGACTCCTACAGTAAAATGTTACCAGATTACTAATAGTTTAAAAACGTTAAAATACAAAAAAAAAAAACCTGATCGCATACAGTATACGCTACAAAGAAGAGATTAAAACAGTCAATTTACTAGTTTTGATATAGAGAGTATTAGTTTTATGGCATTTCTACATTTGAAATGTTTCTTTTTATATATAAACTAGACATTTAGATGTGTAGTCCACACATTTTTTTTACAGAAACTGAGAGAGAGCCCAGAATACAGCAATACAAAAATAGAAATGTCTACAAAGATCTGTACTCTTTGTTAGCATCATGAACGTTAATATCCACTTTTAAGATTTTCAATGCAATCACAAGCAGCACAAATGCTTTTCTTACTTAGAGTTTTTAGTCTTGTTTCTTGTCCAAATATCTAAACATTTTTAAATCAAGAAAAGCAAAAATACAGTCTTGTTTCAAGAAATAATGCCAAAAATAAGTGACTTTTTTTCTTAAAACAAGCAAAATAACCTGCTAATAGGGTTAGCAAAATAATACTGTTTTTCCTTTTGACATACAAATATTTTGCTTACACCATTGACAAATTATTTTGTTTGTTTTAAGGAAAAATTATATAATTTTGGCATTATTTCTTGAAACAAGACCGTATTTTTGCATAAACAGCAAAATTATAAGTGCAAGGCACTCCAAAAAAATAAAATATATTTTTTAATAATTTAAAAGCTTTTATTAACATGACTATTCCGTGAAAACTGCACCCAAGTGTTACAGCAAACACTTTTCCTCATCAGGGTAACAGAGTTGAGGTGTGTCTGGAGTTCAAACTCTCCAAATGCTTCATAATTTAGGAATTTTTAGATATTTGGACTAGTCAAAAAAATCCAAGTAGGAAAAGTAGAGTGTAATGTTTCTGGGTTGACAACTCGTGATTGGGCCACTTGTGAATAGCATGTGAAAACTAGGCCTAATTGAGAGGAAGTACACTCACGATGTAGAGGAAGTCCAATGCAGTGGCAGAGTGCAGGTCCCAGTTCAGCTTATCCAGAACAATCCTCTCCATCCGCAAAATTTCAGATGGGGAACAACCACATTTGCTGCTGGACGCCAGCTCTCTCAGAGACGGGATCCGCTGCAAAACAAGGTATAAACAAGGTTTATAATTGTGAGCACAGAAATTTTACAAACTGGAAAAAAGGCTTAAAATCTAATAGCCAAAAAATGAGAAAACTTTCAAAAAGAATTAAGTTAATTTACCAGGTATAAGCCACATCACATGCTTACATCTAGCCAAAAATGACTTTAAAGGGCTGCCAGAAAATAATCGGATTAAATATATGTCCAGCTTTTAAGTGAGGAAATCTATTCCTGTAGATTCTTTTTCACTGTCTGTCCTTTCATGAAATGCATGAAGGAAATGTTTTATCAGCCGTCAGCCTTGGTTAAAGCACACTTTTTTTCCTTTTCTGATTTTAGCCTTTAGTGACATTTATCAGCTTCTCCTGCTGACGTCAGAGATGTTCAGTCCAGGGTCACCGTTTCCCAAAGCAGAATTTAACTGAGACTATATAAATACATGCTGTCTATGAACATTGTTTGCCATCCTGTCAATTTTTATATTCATTTTCAAATGTTTCCCAAGTGTTTTTTGCTTTTTCTATGATGACAGCAAAACTTTTTTTGTAGACATTGTTTTGTAAAAATACAAGGGGTCAGACTTTATTTTTAAGGTGCAATTCTTGCCATTAACAAACCATTTACTATTACTTTTAGCTCAATACCAATACCAATTTGCTGATTGTTAATAGTTATTAAGGTAGTAGTTTGGATTAGGCATGTAGAATATGTACTTTTTAAGTACTAATAAACAGGGCCAGACAGAATCTACAGACATTTTTTGCTTTACTTTATTTAGGTTTAAATGCCATATCAGCAGCATTGGCTATATTCATGGCAAAAACATATACTAAATATACAATATATAATCATATCAGTTTCTTAACAAACAAACATAAAAAAAACTACAAAAACATACAAATAGCAACAACACTGAAAACAGTCATAAACAATATTTTAGTTTGATTAAAGATAAATATTCTAAAAATTGCTCCAGAAGGCACCTTTTCAAACAATTCACTTAAAATATTTCCAGAATTAAAGCATTCTCTAATATCATTTAAAAATACACAATCTATTAAAATATGTTTTATCGTCAAAGTATTCTTACACAAGTCACAAATGAGTTTTTCTTCCCCTTTCAATAAATATGCGTGTTTAAGTCTTTAGTGTAGACATTTCAGATCAGATTTTTTTTAAATCTGTGAATTTTTGTGAAATGATTATGAGAGTACAATAACTAAAAACTATCACTTTTATTTATTGTTTACAATGCAAATTCAATTACAACCACTTGTTTAGCAAAGAATTCAAGTCTTTTATATAATACATCACTTAAAACATAGAAAATATTACTTTACAAACTGTATTGTACACAAATCCTATTCAAATGTGCATATGATTCAATAATACTACTGAAATTAATGTAAAAATGGAATGAATATATATTTACACACATTTTTTTAAGTGAATAAATAGGCTTAATATTGGGCTAAACATCTCCAGGTGTGGATTCTATATAGGTCTACTAATAAACTATCAATATCTTAATAATAAGGTACTGTAATAAACCCCTAGTTAATAGTAAGAATTAGTCCATATACTAAAGGTGATAATTCAGGTGTCGCTGATCCTTTTCCCCTTTCTCTTTCTCTGTTCCCCATGCTTTCCTGTCTCCACTACACTGTCCTAATAAAATATGTTAAAAACCCTGAAAAAAAATAGAATAAGTAAATACTAGTATTCAGCTTTTAAATGCCATTTAAACCAATTTGGTTAACCAGGCAAGTTAGGTTAATAGGGAAGTCACTGGAGAACAGCGGTTTAATTTTAATATGGAGCTGATAATATTGATCAGGTTTTTTTAAATGATGAAAAAAAGGAAATACTGTGAAAATGTCCTTGCTCTGTTAAACGTGTTTTTTTTAAAGCTGTACATTAATCAGCATATTAATACTGCGTTCACCTCATCTTCCTCACTGGTCTTAGCAGCCAGGAAGAAGCAAGAGATGGCGATACAGCGCAGGTACTTTGGCCGGGCCTGAAAAAGAAAGAGAGACTTATAAGTGATGGCACTGCAACACTGATCTCGTGCGATGCTTATTATCATGCACACAGAGTTTGCCACAACGTTTAAGGGCAAATGTTTCACATGTACTTCCTGTGTTTATTTCCTGATCACTCAGATGGCAAAACACAAGAACTAATCTGATATGCACTGACTGCATCTAAAAATACATCACAGTGCAGTTTCGCTTTCATTCAAAAACAGAGACCTAGAACTGTTTATGCAACTCAGAAGTTATCATTTTTAATGACTAAAACTTTTATGAACAATTAGGACTAAGATGAAGAGGTTTTTCATTACAATTTTCAATAATCTTTGAAATATATAGTGCTCAGCATACAAGTACATCCTTTACAAATCTATCTTGTAAATTCAAATTATTAACAGGAAGCTATACAGTTTTATATTTGTGCTTATCCATTAAATTAGTCAGTACTCAAGCCAAATATGGAGCTTATGTAACAAAAGAACTTACAATAATGGTCCAAAACCTAGTACAGTCAAATGTATATGTTATAGAAACATTAAATCCAAATTTTAAAAAAAGAGAAGGAAAAAATTATAACGATTTAGTTGAAATTTTGGAGGTTTAAATAAATAAATATATATATTTATTCAAACCTCCAAAATATATATATATTTATATAAAAAAAAAAAAAAATATATATATATATATATATATATATATATATATATATATATATATATTTATTTAAACCTCCAATATATATATATATATATATATATATATATATATATATATTTTATTTTATTTTTTTTTTATTTTTTTTATTTTATATATATATATATATATATATATATAAAATAAATATATATATATATATATATATATATATATATATATATATATATATATATATATATATATATATATATATTGCAATATTTTGCTTGAATTTAACTGTATTATCTTTCAATTTCTAAATATGTTTGTGGACTAAAATATTAATTTAATAAATATATCTTTTTAATAAATCTGTTTTGTTTAAATGCAGCAATATCCAATATACATTGCCTACATTCATGATGAAATGGATACAAAAATCCATTTTCAAAATGGGGTGTACTTAATTATTCGGAGCACTGTATAATGTCCAAAAATTGGTGCAAATTACTTAGTGTAAAGGATATATTAATGCAAAAATTAAAACGGCAAGCTTATTTTGACCTGTACTTATTTAACCTTATAAAAACACGAGTGCTCATAATTTTGTCGTATTTAAAAATTATTTAAAACATAGTGCATATTTTTTATGATTTATTTACTGACACATCAGCAACTTATGGCTATTTCATGACAAGATGGATATACATAAAAATATTACATGATAATAACAAATTCGTATTACAAATTAAAAAATTACTTGGATTAATATATAAAAATATAAATATATAAAATTCACACAAAAATACATTCAAAGTTACATATGATTTTTCGGTTCAATGTTTGATAAATGATTAAAGATTCTTCCTGGTGGTACCTTTTTAAAAATGTTCATTAAAGTACTCTCCTTATAAAATTGTTGTCTAATTGTATTCCGACTTCCACATTCCAACAGAATATGTTTGATAGTAAGAGCAGTCTGTCAGTAAT
Source organism: Danio rerio (assembly GCF_052040795.2). Taxonomy (NCBI): domain Eukaryota; kingdom Metazoa; phylum Chordata; class Actinopteri; order Cypriniformes; family Danionidae; genus Danio; species Danio rerio. The sequence continues at coordinate 6,894,342 of NC_141041.1, forward strand.
AACATTTAGGTGGGTCTTCGTTATAGAGCAGATACAAATGAGTCAACCTAGAAGGTCCAATTCGACACCTAGTAAAGACAGTTTGATCATGCCTGGTCTCAAAATTATAATTGGCTAAATGTCTTTCATTTACTTTTGGGTTAATTTTATGTAATTTATTATTCATGCAGTTGTCCCATTCCCTTGGCCATGTTTCATTTATGTACAAATTAATTGTGGGTTTTAAGTCCTCAGGAAGAATTAAGCATTCTGTCACATTTAAAGAGATGGCCTGTTTTGCTGCTTCATCTGCCAGGTCATTTCCATGTAGCAACATGATGCATTTCAGTCATTTCTGCTAAGACAATGACATGAAAGAGGGAAAAAACAAAACAACAGTCAGTGTTGTATAATAAAACAGCCTGACTAAAAATGTTTTCTACTTTTCCAAAACGTACCATTGCATAACAAAGTCTGAAAACAGAACAAAAATAATGTTGTTCACTACACTTAACATACAGTCTTAAAAACAACTATACCAAATCATACCAAAATAATAACTTAAAATCATGATGCAAAACATGCATTCATGTTTATGATTTTGATTTTAATCGTGCACTTAAAAGCACGAATGAGTACTGTGACTATCTGACAGAATGCACTATTTATGCCTTTCTTTGTTTATTATTCCTTTTAAACCTGTCTTAATCATGTTCATTTATTGTTATTTCTATCTCTTATAATTATTTTGGGATAATTTTTATTTTATGCAGTGTTGGGGTAACACATTACAAGTAACACGAGATACGTAGTGATATTACTTTTCTGAATAACGAGTAAAGTAATGCACTAATTTTAAAATTAATAATAATATGAGTTACTTTTTTTAAAAATGTAATGAGAGCTACTTTTTAATTTAGTTCATTTGCTTTTAAAAAAATAAATTGCTGATTTAAAATGAACGTACAGTAGTCATGTTGAGTCCTGCATGCAATTAGAGAATGCAGGAACAGACAGAAACCACGATAATCTTACATTTCCGTGATGGAATTAGGAAAGAAAAAGATGATCATCTGAATGGACAGTGATTTTGCTTTACTAATAATACAAAAAGTAACATTGTTTTAAACATTCATCAATCTGTATATAGAGCATGCAGGGTTTTACACTAAGGATTTTTTTCCAACTGGCCCGAGTGGAGATTTTGGTTCAAATTTTTACTTGCCCTGCTAAAATTGAACTAGCCCCACCAAAAAAAAAACAAAAAAAAAACAAGGTTAGCAGCTATTTCTTAGCTATGTTTTAAATACCATGCTAAAATAATGTCTGTTAATCAAGAAATTAAATATTTTTAAAGATGTTAATAAATGTATAATGAGCAAAATTCAAAGTGTTACGTAAACAAAAATAACAATATGGAAAATGTGCAGGTATTTTATTGCAAAACAAAAAATTTCTGACTTGCCAAACTGATGGCAAACTTCAAAACATCACGTCATTTTTTTTCGTCATGTTTTACTAACCTAAATGTCTGTTTTCAAGACACTAGAAAACTGATGTCTTCTTTTAGCCTCATAATTTGATGTTGTAGTTTCTTTGCTTTTCTCTACGATAATCCAATATATAACTAATCCAATCAGAGTAACCAAAAAGCAATATGGACTTCACAGTAAAGGTAGATTTTAAAGGCTTAAAAGCACAACCTGTTTCTCGATTCTAAGATTATATTTGCATGCAATTGATAAATAGTCGCAGGCAAATTGAACTTCAGTGACAAGGCATGATCGGGCCAGTAACGATCCTTTCTACTGTCCCGATGCTGGCCCTGGGCCATGTATAGCTCTGGGGTCAGGAAATTCTCCAAAGATTATACCACATTAATGAATTTGTTTTTAAAGGTAAATGAAAATCATACAGTGTGATGTTAATTGCAGAGCTCCACTGTTTAAAAAAAGAAGTAAAAAACCCTGCATGTTCTGTAAGAGATCCAGCCTCAGCCAGATCAGAAAAAGTAAAGCAAAAGTAACTCAAAAGTACTGTAATGCATTACTTACCATGAAAAGTAACCGAGTAACACAACTAGTTACTTTTTGGGGGAGTAACTCAATATTGTAATGTATTCCATTCAAAATTAACTTTCCCCAACATTGCTCTTATGTATATAAATCATTTTGAATTATCATAGTGTATGAAATGTGCTACATACAGTACATAAATTTGCATACATGAAATGCACAGTGCATTAATTATCATGCATAAAACATAAAATGCATAAATCTAACACCTGATTAATTCATGCATTTATTATTAAGTGCTGTTATCCGAAGCAACCAAACTATAAATATTGTATCCAATTTATCATAAGATGTCCAAAAGCTAAATTATTATACAAATTGATCATTTTAAAAAGAAATGTTATTATGTAGAGCCTATCATGTGCTGCAATCAAGCCAGTCAATGCCCGGCTATAACCTGTTAAGGACAGCTGGATTATACAAAATGCCATAAAACCACAATCATTGACTGGGGCGGAAGACCTTGACCAGTCTGACGGTTTTAAACATTACCTTTATGGTGGAGAGGAAGCGATCCAGGATGCCGATGGCCAGGCACAGGGTCTCTGGATAGAGCTTGAGCTGGGAATGCACATCTCTCAACCAGCGGACGGCCTCATCACGCTTTTCAGGGGAAATATCTGTATCCTGATGAGGTGCAATACATTTGATGAGACACAAAACAGGCCTACATCTGAAATGATCCAATTTGAGCAAATGGAGTAGATTTACATGCACAGATATTTAATCAAAACAGTAATAAATGTTTTATTAATGACTTGAAATGCAATCTGAAATATGCAAAAGGTTATAACAGCTAACTACAATTAAAACATTTAAAAATATTCTTTGTTACAATATAATTATTTATAACTAAACATTTGAATAATTCTAGAGGTTATGTATCATTGTGAAAATATGTTTGCCAACCTTTTATTATAATTTATTTTATACTTATTTATTTATTTATTTTGATGAGGTTAATTTAATATGTTTATGCATGTGTGTATATGGATATACATGTGTGGAATGGATGTATTTGCCTATACAAGTATGTATGCATATGTATTTTTATTTATATGTGTATTTTTTTATTTGCTTGTTTTGTTCCCACTGGTTATGTTCCTAAAAAATCAATAAAAACTAAGTTATAAAAAATAAATAAATAAATAAAATTCTTTGTTACTTGACATAACACACAAAAAGCTATTTTTAATTAAGCTAGTTTACAAGGAAAGGTTTTCATTTAAAATGGCTAAAGCTTAAATTATTTATACAACCTACTACAAAGAAATCGTTTTTAATAGATTATCAGATACAAAATAAAAGTTTTATTTACTTAATATGTATGTGCACTATATTGTGTATAAATATTGTGTGTATATAACACAAATAACAGAACCTAAATATTTGCATGTATATTATAGATAATTTATTATTAGGTATAAAGATTTAAATTGATAAATAAATAAACAAAAACGTTTTCTCAAATGTATGCATATTTCTATCTATCTATCTATCTATCTATCTATCTATCTATCTATCTATCTATCTATCTATCTATCTATCTATCTATCCATCCATCTCTCTCCCTTATAGCTTTTATTTTGGATGCAAATAATCTTTTGACAGCACTACTTAATTAATTTATTTTCAAAAACATTTAAAATACAAGATGTCCAAATATTGGTGCAAATTATTTAATGCAACAGATATATTTATGCAAAAATTTTAAATGACATACTTATGTTGACCTGCACAAATTAAAAGATAAAGAATAAGTGATCACAATTTAATAATATTTAAAAAATATACAAAAAAAAAAAAAAAGACAAACTGTTAAGTCTTAGTAGTTTGAAAACGTGCAAAGGTACAATGATTTCAAATGAGAATTATATATAGAACTCTGTGGCTACACTGAAATCCTCAAATAATGTCATCAAATGATACTTGATGTAAAATACCTGACATTTGTTGGCACTCTATAAACTAATTTCACTGAATTTTATAATAAACCACATATGAAAAAAGAAAACAACTAAAACCTTTTGTAATCCAACTAGAAACCTATTAAAACTAAGATGATTTATATTAAATATACTAAAACAACACACATTATTGAGTTATAATATTTTCCACAATAAATTGGATGGGTTTGTGTAAAGCAGACCTCTGACACAGAAGTGTCACATATACAGTGTGTGTGATATACAAACACAATCAACAAACATCACTATATGGAGATAAAATAGCCTCACAAAACTAAAACAATCTCAGCGATTCTCTGTTTATAAGTATATGGACTCGCATCTAATATTCAGGCCTTCAAATGTTAATAATGATGATGATACATAGCATAACCATTCATGAAACAAAGTACATTTTTTGCATAACTATCTGCCTCCCACAATGTAAATACTGTGAAGTTATACCCAACAAACCAGAGATATCAGCTGACTGACCTGGTTGGTAGGTTTCTTTGGCACGTAAACCTTCCATAGTTTGGCTTCCCTAGAAACTGCCTTCTCTAGAAGAGATGACAGTTTCCGGCTTTCCAGGGGTTTGGTGAACTTCATCACAAACCCTGGAAAAGCCTACCTCCCCACTGGATACAGCTACCTGAGAGGGAAAAAACAGATAATACATATATATGAATCACCAAATATATAATGAAACATAATCTGTCATAGATTAAAAGGGATGATTGAGCTGACTCATTGAGTTATTTAAGCTATTTTAATTTAAAAACAATGTAGGGCAAATCAGTGTTGAATATTAGTATGTACAATATTTTAACAATCAATGCCTTTTAATAGTTTGTACATACACTGTCCTAGCTATTGCTATTACTATAATGACAAGTATTCATGATTTAATGTAAATTGTTGAATCAAAAAGCATTAGGTTAAACATTTAATATAAATTGCTTATTGGTAGTATTTTTATCGAACTTATTATGTGTAATTGCACTTTCACTATTATTTTGTTAACGTTTTTGAATTATAATTTACTAAAATCATTAAATAAACTTAATAAAATTAAACAAACAAATAAAATTAACATTTTTATTCAACAGTGTTATCCATACTGTTTAAAAATAAAACCCTCTCTGTTATGTGGGATCATCTGTCATTTAAAAACTGAAGTGATTCAGCATCCAATTCATGTTGTAACTTATATATAGCATATCTGGTGTATATAAGCAAAACATAAGTCGTTTATTAAAAACAACGACTTTAAAACGACCAAACCCATTTTACCGGCTTGATGTGACATGTTACCACAGTGTTGACGCAGTTTGCATTACATACATGTTAGCTGACAAGCTACACAGCAATAGATCAACATTAGTGTGATTTTACACACCTTAGCCTACACCAGAAATCCCAGAATAGTACGTATGTGTATGTTTATACATGTTGTCGTTGGTTAAACGAGACTAAATGCTTTAAAGTGTTTGTAAAAGCTTTCTGAAATGGTTAGATTCTTACCTCCCCTGCAAGGTTGTGGGAAACGCAGATCATCCGGTCCATTAAACTGAGGTAAAATAAAGGAGCAGATCGAATTCCGTCATCTTTTTAAGCGTCCAGCTTCGCCTCCATGTTTGCCGTGAAATTTGGTGGGGGTATTTAAAAAATTAAAAGGGATCCTTCCAAACTGATATTAAAAATAAAATGAACGGAATATAGACACGGACGTCTACTTCCGAGGAGGAGACTGAGAAGGGAAGGAGAACCCTCCGCCTACCTCTTCAACCACTGAGAACGAAAACGTTTTCTTACGAATATTAAGTATTGTGAAAAATTGCTAACGGATAATGATACATAACAGTGTAAATTTTAAATGTAGATACATTTTGAGGTTTTGTGATTAACGGAAAATATTGATAATTTGGTAACTGTGCCACAAGAGGACTACTTTCTCTAGCGGATGTGTTTCGGAATGTAGATCGTACTGTACGAACTACTTTCATATACAATCCTATTCAGAGCCTCAGGATGACACAGAAATATGAGATAATGGATGGATAGATTGATTAAAAGTTCGATTAAAGAATAATATTTTCGATAATTAATATACATTTTTATATAAGGATTATAATATGTGTGTATATTAAGTGTTTATTTATATCAGAGGTTTAGAATTTTAATAACTTATTGTTAATTTATATTATTAAAGTCGATTTACCTGATATAGTCATATATTTGAATTAAAAAACTATTCTTGTCTTTTAAAAGCAGATTAATTATCCCAAATGAATCAGAATTTATTACTAACGAAATAAGCTATAACATAATAATGAATTATAAATAATAAAGAAAGAATAATAATTCATGTTTAGCTTATTCACTCGTTTATTGAACACTTAAAATAAATATTTCTTGGAGGGGGAAATGTAATGTTATCGCAAAAATGAACATCTGAGAGGAATGCATTTGTACATTTTCTTCTACCCCCTGGCAACCCTGTCAAAACAAAACCCAGCAACAACCAATCGGACCACAAGAAAACCAGTCGATTCGCTAACCAATAGCCGTCGTCTACATGGAACGCAGCAGCCAATCAGCATCAAGAATTTTGGGCGGACTATTTGAACGCTACATCTTCGAGCGATTCTATTGGTCAGTTGGGCTGTCAATATCTTAAGACCCACAGCGCTTTAAAACAATGTCTGAATGCTGCAAGACGCGAAATACCTAAACCATTTAACCCAAGATGATGAAATAACACAAAATACACGCGTTTAAATACAGAAACGATACTAATATACGTCCCAAAATGCATAAATGTTGATAAACACGGAGACTTACGTTTCATACGTGACAGGCCAAGGGGGCGGAGCTACATTCAACATCAACAAAAGGAAGGAGAAGCAGAGAAAACACAGACGAAAGACTCGGATACACAAACACAATATGTCCTTTTAACATTTCTGGTAATGTACTTTTACTTTTCATTTATAATATCTGCTAACATGTTTGTTTACATTTTTAAACGTACATCTAGATGAATTGTCTGTTAATATGTTCAGCTTGTTTTTCCTTAATTCTGAAAACGGGTTTGATTTTGTTTGGCTGTGGATTAACGTTAGATTTCGATTGAGTAAACGGTAACGTTATTAACATGTACGGTCAATGCTATTTTATCGATCACATTCGTGTGTGTTATTAATTAAATGAAGATCATAGATTTATTGTACTGTACTGACCGAATTCCGTCTAATGTTTTCCATGTATTTGATGTTTACTTCCTAAGCCAATATTGGTCTAATTTGAAGTCAATCTCTGAATACATTTCAAAATATATAGATAAATCATAACCTGTAACATTTTACTAATATATTACAGTGTAATCAACAGATTAATCGTATGTTATACGAGGTTACAAACATAAACTGTACAGCAGTGTAAAGATTTAAACCCCTCCCCCTCTGGTTGAGATATTTTCCAGCTGAAGGATCAACTGAGCTCCGCTGGATGACATTCACTTTCGATCCCGTTTTGACCTTGTTTTTTTCAGTAAAAGCGTTTTAAGTTAAAAAGTCTACATGTATTTGGTCATCTCAGTCGGAATTTGACGGATTTATTTGTTTGGATCCGCTGTAAGAAGGCGTTAACCAGAGCAACCCGACACCGAGGCTCAGCTGAGCGGAGGGGGCTGGGCAAAACCTTGACCCACCGCCCAGGGTGAGCTGAATGTACTCACTTTGTTTTTTTTATGCATTTTTAAGGTGTTTTGAAGACTTGAAACACAAACAAACAGTAAAAATGGAGGCCTTCAAACTGATGAAGGAGCTAAAGAGCAATTTGGATCTGGAGGTTCAATATCTACCGAAAGAAACGGGTCTCCGTTTGATCGAATCCACCCAAGAGGTAAACAAGTCTCACTAACTTCTGTAGATTAAAATACACGTATAAACTTTATTAAAACTTAATGTAAATAAATACATGTTAAAACTGCTTTAAACAATGTAAAAAAACAACTTTATATTAGCTTTACATTTATATACAAATGTACAATTGACGAAACATGCAACTGAAAAAATAAAAGTTTAAACATGAAATGTTATTTCTCTTCATCCACACAGAACAGTAACGGAGTTTCAGCAAAATGCAGAGATGCTCGAGTTGAGGATCTCTGGAGCTTGACCAATTTCTTCGGTTACAGCACTCAGACCTTTGTACTAGCCGTCAACCTGCTGGACAGGTTTCTAGCTATGATGAAGGTAAACAGTTAATGATAAATCAAACCATCTGAGTTTGAATTGCATTAAGGGATAGTTCACCCAAAAATAAAAATGTACTCACTATTTACTCTCCCTCAAGTGTTTTCCAGCTTCCTTCAAAATAACTTAACGAAATAACGAAAAAGTCAAATAGGTTTTAAACAAGTGAAGCTTAAGTAAATGATGACAGACTTCATTTTTGGGTGAACTATTCCTTTAAGATTCACATACATAGATAAACAAAACAAGCTCAATTGCTGTTATGTCCATGCCAGGCCAGTAGCTAGCAATGTTACCTTGTAAAGAAACACTACGCACCTGAGCACATACAGTCCTGTAGTCCACCAGTGTTGTTTTGATTGTCAATTAAATGCACATGCATGATGTCACAATTTTTGTAACCTATTTAATAGTTTCCCTCAAAAGTTATAGTGTACATAGACAGCCAAAATGCATGCAATTTTCAGTTTTTTAGTTAAACTCTGTGGTGTGTACAAATTGAAATGAGTGAAATGACATTTCGGCTGTTAAAAGTAATTGTTCTGTGTTTTTCAAATACAGGTTCAGCCCAAATATCTGGCCTGCATCAGCATTGGCTGCCTCCATATCGCCGTGCGAGTGACTGAAGGCGAGTGCAATGTTTCGTCCAGCCATGAGCTCATTCGCATCAGCCAGTGCAAGTTCACCGTCTCAGACCTCAGCCGAATGGAGAAGATCATTTCAGAAAAACTCAACTTCCAGTTCAAAGCCGTCACAGCCTTAACCTTCCTGCATTTGTACCACGCCATTGCACTTTCACACACGTCCAACAGGTAAGAATAGCTATCATTATAAAACTAACTGTAAATACCAGATAAACTAACAGTTCAGCATAGGAAACTTTGTCTTGTGAAGGTTGATAAACCGAATCTGCCAAGTGCACTTTGAGCGTTTCACAGTATATGGGTCACAGTTAAGGCCGGCGTCATGAACTAGGAGATTATCTTCTGACTAGACACGACAGCTTGCTAAATGACAAACAGTTTAGCTGACAATCTCTCTCAAACTAAATACAATCTCAAATCTTTTCACCCCTGCAGAAAAGACGTCCTGAATCTTGACAAACTGGAAGCCCAGCTGAAAGCCTGCCTATGCAGAATTGTTTTCTCCAAAGCAAAAGTAAGCAGAGCTTAAACAAATAGACTGGATAGGTCAAGATACATGACAAGTTTAAATTGTGGTTGTTTTTCTTTTTTAGCCATCGGTGCTCGCCTTGTCGCTGTTGATGCTTGAGATCGAGGCCTTACAGTCTGCGGACCTGCTAGAAATCGCACACCGCATACAGACACACTTGAAGGTAAAAACTCATAAGTAGGTCATTCTTTTAACTCCCACGAGTTTCACAATTGCACCTTCCCAAAAACTGAAAAATAAGTTTGGCTCCAAGTAGAACAACTATTTTAATCAAACCACTTTCAAAACAATCAATTGATCAAAAATATATATATATATTTGGTTTGAACAGCACTTACATCAATGGCGTAAGAAGAATCTAAAGCACTTGAAGTGTCCAGACGCCAGCACGCTATTGGTTTACACTCGTCAGTCCCATCCAAAATGATGCTGGCGCTGTGCCCTGTACTTATGTAAGTTGGTGTCTAATGCAGCGGTGTCTGTTTGCAGATCTCAAAGGCTGACCTGGGACGCTGGCGAGGCCTGGTAGGGCAGTGTATTAGAGATTACTCCTCTCCAGAATGTGCCAAACCGGACCACAAGAAACTGGTGTGGATCGTCTCTCGAAGAACAGCACAGAATCTGCACAGCAGCTACTGCAGCATACCTGAGCTGCCCACCATTCCTGAGGGCGTGTGGGACGAGAGCGAGAGGTAAACGAATCACCTGTGGAAAGATGCAGGTGTTAGTGCACTCATACAGTCTATAGAAGAGGAAAGGGTAGAAATAATCTGGGTTAACCGCATACAGATGGCTTTAGTCAAGCTTGAAAACCACAGAAAATTATTTCGACACGTTATTCAGTTTGTGAAAGCTACAAGCATGCATGTTCGCAATGGATGTTCATGTCCAAGTCGAAATGATTTTCTGCGGCAGTAGAAACTTGCAGCTTTGTTAGTGTCACTAAAACTATATATAAAAAAATAAATTTCAGGTAAACATTTTAGGTTTTTCAGATTAAAAAAAAAACAGAGACTGCTACTTTAATGGCAATCTGAAAATTAAAAAATGTGTATAAATTAAAATATTAAAAACGTCTTAAAGGGATAGTTCACCTAAAAATGAAAATTATCACATTTAATCTCACCTGAAATCTTAGTTTCGTTTTTCAGAAACAAAAAATATTGTGAAAAATGCTTGTTTTTGGATCCATCGACTTCCATCCCAGAAATTAGCATTAACGTTTAAACATATTTTTCAGTTTTGAACCATCCCTTTAATAACACACACAACATGACAAAAATTTGGTTAAAATTAAAAATATAAAAAATAAATAAATCACAATATAATATAATGAAGGCAATAAAATAACATTGCAACTAATAGTATTTTGTAAACTCAAAGAAAAAAAAAAATGTCAAAACTTGATCTATACATTAGAGAATAAGCGCAAACTAACAAACTTGGGAATAATTGCTATAAAATGTATCCATTTTTCCTTTAAAACATCTGGTTTCAGTTCCATGACATAATTTAACCCTCTGCGTTTTACTGACACACACCATTTACGTCACAGCCTCGTCAGCACAGGCTGAAGTTCGTCCTGTACGCCGCGCCCTACATCCCACTATCAGGTGTTCAACTGTGTTACTTGATAGCCACAAATAGTTAGTCACGACACGAGTAACCAACCCAACCATATTTACTCACAAGGAGCAATAAGTCATTCCTGAGGCTCAGCAACACAGCTGATTACAGGCTGAAAATCCAGACAGGACACTGCTTTGAGAAGGCTAATAAGTTAGATATGTGCACACGCCAACGTAGGCGCAGCTGAGGAATGTGAGTAAAGCTTGATGTGTGTGTGTTTACCAACACGTCACAGGTTGTGCATCACCTGTGAGTAAGAAATGGGTGTGAGAGGTGGGGCTGACTAGACAAAGTACAAGACTTTTTGTTTTTGAGAATTTAGATATATTGCAATATATACAGTAGTCAATTCTTGAGGTGGATCAACATCTTTCATCAAAGTTGTTCTAAAACTATTGAACACCTGTCTTCGTAAAACTTTGAAAAACACTAAAGTAGATCAGAAAAGTTTAGATGCTGCCATTTTTTACAAGGTATTTGACTTTGAATGTAAAGAAAATATAATATAGATTTATTATATAATAATTATATCACATAATAATTATACAAGAAATAAATAATAAATATTAATTTAACATCATATTGAGCTTCAGAATAATACAATTAAAAGTATATATACAAAAAATCATAAGATCTTTCTATTTAAATATTAAATAAAAATGTAAATTTAATATGATATGATTAAAATTTGGTAAATAATTTTTTTCAAATAGAAATATAAAATGAAACACGTAATTCAGCTTTTCAGAATGTTGTTTTAAGAACTAAAATTACTAAAACAAATATAATCGAGCATAAAATCAATATATAATATTAAAATAACACTAGAACTCAGAATATTATTTTAAGAATTCATAAAAACATCAACAAAAAGTGTCAAAATTATTCATTAAAATATTTTGGTTTACTCAAGCTTGAACTAAAATTAAAAATCTAAAATCAAGTCAATTAAAAGTTTTAAATGAATTAAATAAGATTAAAGAAACATTATTGCTGCCTCCAAACAAACAATGGAAATAGAAGGCATTCCCAAAACAAACTCTGAAACCACTTCATGTAGAAATCATGATTTCATCTGACTACATCAGTGTTGGGGAAAGTTACTTTTGAAAGGAATGCATTACAGTATTGAGTTACTCTCCAAAAAATTACCTTTTTGCGTACCTTTTTATGGTAATGCGTTACATTACTTTTGCGTTGTTTGAGGCTTGATCCCTTTCTTCTAAGAACGTCCTGAGCTCTATATACAGATTAATGAAAGTTTAAAGCAGTGTGTTTACTCCTTTTGTACTTTTTGTGGTATTAGTGAAATACAAACCATTTTAAAGCAAAATTTGTTTTCCTCCATGTGTTCAAAATAACGAACACATTCCCTGATCTCAACTTTAATTTAGCAATTGACAAAAAAAAAATGTAACCAAAAAGTAACTTTAGTTACATTTTACAAAAGTAACTCAAATATTATTACTTGTTTATTTGAATGCATTACTTTACTTGTTACTTAGAAAAGTAATAGTATTACGTAACTCCCCGTATTTGTAATGCGTTACCCCAACACTGACTATAATGTCATTTGAATAAACCCAAAAAGTTAATGTAACTCAAAACCATTAAAGTTCAAAAACGAATCCTTATAAGTTCTGTGAACATAATCCATTTAAGCAAATGAAGCAATTTGAGCACAGTAAAACCCAATAAATGAAGAGAACTTAAACCAACTGAGTACTGTAAAACCCAAAAAGTTAAAGCAACTCAAACTGTTTGAGGAAACCGATTGCAGCAAACCATTCGAGTTAAAAACCTAATCTATACGAGTACTGTGAGCTTACTCCATTCAAGTTGAAGTAATGAGGTATTCAACTCATTACCTTCAACACTAAGTTCAAAACTCTTTTCAAATGAGTAGAATCAGCTTTCAGTAAATTGAGTTAACTACACTCATTTCATTTAATAAAGTTGACTTGGGTTTTGCAAGGTGTACATTTCAACGGGTTATGTGAAGCACTTTGAGCAATTTGACTTGGTTAAATGTGCTATATGAATGTTGAAGTTGACTGGGCTTTTCCTCTTTCCACAGTGAGGATTCAAGTGAAGACTTGAGCTCTGGTGAAGAGAGTCTGAGCAGCTCATTGGGCAGCGATGCCGAGGGTCCCTACTTCCCCTCCAACTTCCTATCCCGTGCCCGCAGGCTCTAATAATGCTCCAAACCAAAACCGAGAGGAGCACAAACACCAGTGGAGAAGTAGCTGCCAATGATCTGAATGGCCTCCTTGTCATCTTTTGCGATGATGTCACAGACCTCCCTAGCTGGAAACCTAACGTTGTACAGCGAGGTGCCATTGTGCCTGAAACCAACCAGTCCAAAATATCACAATTGTATCTTTAAAACTCTTCTTTGGCTTCCCAGAAAGCCGCTCCTTATACTGTAAACATCTCTTCTTGATTTCTTGTGTTATGCTAAAGTGAAATAATTCAGCACTGCACAGCACAGGCAGCTAAAAAGTTGATCAAAATCAACAACAAAAAAAAAAAATGTAGCCGTAGAGTATATAATAGATGGTGCATGTTTGGATTTGTCAACATTCCAGGCGGCTCAATATGACATATCCAAGGTACACTAGACTGTTATAGAACAACTTAGGACTTGTACTTTGGTGCTTTGCACAGTTTTGTAAAATGATTGTAAGCGCGTGACTGTGGGAAAGCTGAACTGCCGCCTCTCTGAGCTCCAAGTCAGAGATTTACTGTGGTGTGCATGGTGTTCAAAAAATAAGGCGGATTGTTTAATTCTCGTGTGTATGTTTGAGTGTGATGTTGTTAACCTACTTGCCAATTTAGTATGTTTCACTTTAGCCGATGTATGAAGACAATTACTGTATGTTGAAAATGTGGAACACACAAAAAAGCCTAAAAAACCTTACAAAATGTAAAAAATGTTGATATAAAAAAAATGTACATTTGTATAATGTAAAAAAAAAAACCGCATATACGTTCTGTATAGCATCTTGTAGATATTAACTTATTTATTGTTATTTTTGTCATGGTAATATAAAAAAAACATTTACAATTAAAAAAAAAGCTATTTTGAAATTCACTCAATGTCTCTTGTTTTGCTTGTTCTGAATATGAAAGTGATTTATGGGTGAACTATCCCTTTAAGTGTCTCTGTCCTGTATCCTGAAACACACTGTACATGCAGTAAATCACCTCAATGGCACTGGATTTTACACCACAGAAGACAAACCCGGAGCTTTATCATACCAAGGTTTAGTGGTGGGAGAAAGAACATCTATTCATCAACGCATCACAATTCTTTCTCAAATTATTCCGAATCGATTCCAAAAAGCTGACAATCGATTCTGTATTCAAATTAGATTGTGACTCAAATGTGAAGCATTCATTTATTTTCCTTTAGCTTAGCCCCTTAATTATCAGGGGATCACCACAGCTGAATGAACCGCCAACTATTCTGGCATTTGTTTTACGCAGCAGATGCCTTTTCAGCTGCAACTCAGTACTGGGAAACACCCATACACATTCACACACACATACACTATAACCAATTTAGTTCATCCAATTCACTTATAGCACTTGCGTTCGGACTGTGAGGGAAACCTGAGCACCTGGAGGAAACCAACGTCAACAACAAGAACACGCAAACTCCACACAGAAATGCGCCAATTGACCCAGTCGAGACTCGAACCAGCAACCTGTAAGGCAACCGTGCTCACCAATGAGCCACCACGCCGCCAATTGCAAACCAGAAACAGAAAAATAATAAACGTTGAAGGATTTGCTCTATCTGGACAAAGCAAGGTTTCCGCTACATTTATTCTTCCATGGTGGGGCGCCTCACCAAAATTCACACCGCCACGACAACATTACTCCTCAATAAAAACATTCAGTGGTTGTTGTTTTTAATAGCGGGATATAATCTCAACAAAACGTGTTAAAAGGTGAGTTTTAACTGAGCAAACTTTTCTGTAATCATAGTAGTGCTGTGTGTCGTTTGTTTAACACTTTAAGGTGACATGCTGACTGACAGGTGCGCGATGCGTGAGACTAGCAAACACGACGTAGCTTTCAGTTAAGATGAACGCAGTTTCCATAATTATACTTTATAGATAATCGATAATGCTTTAAAATACTTTAAAAATGTATAGATGACTTTATCTTGCTGGATATTATCGCCATTTCACTTTACTTAAGGACGCATTAAAGCCGCTTGGTAGGTCAATTGGAGACATTCATCCTAGCAAATCTAATACATGTTGGAGACATGCTTGATTTTAAAGCGCGTCAAACGCACAAAACCCTTAATTTGTGCCACAAGATGTCTATATCTCATCTTTGCTGTGACTTCACACGTAAATCACTCGCGCTCTATCTGCGTCTGCTTACTGCAAAAGCTAAACACTCCCCCGCCCCCCATGTAATATTATTATTATTTAGAGAGACACTTAAATACATCATGTGCGCAACGTCTAAAAGTCATGTAAAACAATTAATTGCAAACTGAAATAAGTATTATTTGATTATATTGTTTGAAATTTGATCTTTTATTCGATTATTTTCAGAAATTTGCAGCATCACAAAATCTTGCGACTTTTGATTTTGCGTTGGATT
The DNA here is from genome assembly GCF_052040795.2 of Danio rerio. NCBI lineage: Eukaryota > Metazoa > Chordata > Actinopteri > Cypriniformes > Danionidae > Danio > Danio rerio. Next base: position 6,910,029 of record NC_141041.1, read on the forward strand.
CAGCAGAATCATGAAAAACTAGGGTCTCTGACTAGTTGTCTGTGCCTCCGAACTAAAAGCAATCCCAATGTTAATTCCAATTGTCATTTTGTATTTTTGTTTTGAAGTCATTTATTTGTTAAAATCTTATAAACAAACAAAAAAATATATCTTTTTTAGAATGATTTCAATGTTTTTTTTCAGAGCTCGTTCATGCTGAATATAAAATTTTTTAAATAAAGTAAATCATTTTAAAGAGGGAAATGCTGTCATCCATAGATTAAGATCACAAACAAAAGGATCGAAACTCCCAATTCTAGTAAAAATGTCAAATTGAAAGGATCTGTTTACATAGTAAGAAGTAGGAGAAAACGCAGATCAAGAATCGTTTTGGAATCAAATGGTGACTCCCAGAATTGGATCAGATCGTGAAGTCCCTAAAGATTCCCACACACCAACAGTACACTACAACGTCATGATGCTATCAGCTGATTTAAACACGCACAAACAACCAGTCCGAGATTGATGCAATTCTTCCGCGTGTGACGCGAGTGTGATAGTTTCACAAAAAGAAGAACTTGTTCTTCTGGGAAACCAATAAACAGTGCTTGGTTAAAAACAGCCTCTAGTCAGTTTCATGCGCTAGAAGCAAGATTTCTGTTCCCTCGAAGAAACAGCTGGGCAGCATGCCAAAGAAATACCACAGGATCCATTACACAATGCTCTACATAGTATGATGAAACTAAAGGAGAACCTTGGAAAACACAACAGGCATTTTAAGATTTAAGTGAACACAACAAACACAAAACAAAGAACACTGATGCCATAAAGCTTGGATTTCCCTTTACAGCCATTACAGGGTTTCTGCAGGTTTCACAAAGCCAAATTTAAGACTTTTAAGACCTTTTAAGGCAGTGATGAATGAAATTTCATACTTGTATAGAACTTTTTTTATATTATATCATAATTAGCCACATTTTTTTAAACTGTCAAAACAAGTAAACTTAGTTGTATTCATGCACAATTTTCAACATATCTTAAAAAAATCTTTAAAAACTATAATAAACTAAATGTACGCACAACAATCTGTCCAGGTTAGTGTTCTTACTGTACATGGACTATAATATATTGTTAAATAGAGTTTTTATGGATTGTTAATTATTGGGACGCGAATTGGGTAGCTTTACATGGACATAGGAAAATTAAGAACTGTTAACAGTTATTTTAAATTTAAGTGAATTTAAAACTTTCTAAGGCCTAAATTAAAAAATTTTTAATTGAAAACTTTAAGGTCCTGCATTATATGCAACCAAAAGACCACCAGTATCCCCTAATTGGTGCAATGAGTAATTTAAGACCTTTTTAAGACTATCATGAATAAAATTGTATTCATATTATTTATTATATAAAGACTTCTTTTTATATATATATATATATAAATATAATTTTTCTGTTTTGCTGCATAAATGTGCAACATGTACTTGTTAACTCGCCAGGTGGTAGCACATGCAACTACATATTTTTCCTAATAATCTTAATGAAAGGAGCAAAAAGGAGGATATTGCTGGTCACATTTTGACACCGATGAGCTGATGTCAAACCAGCGCTGATGGCCTCTCTCCTGCATCTGCATCATTTGATTTTTGCATAATGATAACTCCACACCAAACTGAGGCTTTTGTTTTATAGCTATGTAAACTATAAAACATATATGAAAATTAATGCAATACTGTATGCAAAAAAACTAAACTATTATATTGTATGCAATAGCAGCCTATTTATATATATATTTTTTAAAAACATATGCGCCTTGTTGTTTGTCTCCTATCAAATGCATGTGCAGTGCCCACATGAACCAAGAGTGACACGGAGAAAATGAAAGCACAGAAGCTCTAAGGCAAACGCATGATATAATCTTTAAAATAATGACTTCTATTAAAAATATTGACAGAGGTTTGTGATATAGGAATAATAATTAAATGCATATTTTCTGTGGAGCGATTTATTTGAGGTAGCCTGCTAGTTTATTTGACAGAAAAAAGCTACAGATGCACGAAATATCGATGGCCATATCAATATCGGCTGATAAATGCTATTTTTAATCTTATCATTCGATATCAAAATAAAGCCGATATCTTTAAGCCGATAGATTACGTAATTGTCAAAAACTACCTGCCTTGCGCATGTCTGGGTCAACTTGTTCAGACTAATATTAAACATTTTAGTCACAGAATAGACACGTCAATTCATTTTTTAATTAATTTCTGACCAATTAATCGTTAATATTCGGTTACCAGCTGATTAATTCAACTATAAATGATGGTAAATAGTTTAGGGCTGCCCCCGACTAAAGATATTCCTAGTCGACTAACATTCCTGCATTTTAGCGATTAATCAAATAATCGTTCATTTATGATATTAATATAATAACTTGCGTATATACTAGGAATATAGTCCAAGTTGAAGTTTAACACTTCCACGTGACAGAAAATGCTAAAGCATGATATTAGCGCATTCAAAACGAAAATTAAGCGCTTAAAACGAAATAGTAAAGCGTTTAAATACAGTGCTTACACACAAAAATCAGTTACCAGAACGTTATAGGCTAATTATGACATAAAAACAGCAATCAGACTGCCTGTGCATTTTAATAATTTATTATCAAAAATACAAACTGTAACAGTTACATGTCAAACAAACAAACAAACAAAAAAAAACTGTTTTTAATAAAATAAACTAAAATTCGTTCTTCAAAATAAATCAAATAAACTTATTAGCAACTTAGGTCTAGTACAAAACTAGGCAAAAAATAAAAATAAATAAATAAATAAATACTGTAGCAAAAACGCAGTTTTTTTTAAATACACTGTTTTTAAAATACATTTTTTTTAATACAGTGGAAAATTAAAATTTATGTAATTTTTATATTGTTAAATAAGAAAAATTAACAAAAACGAACAACTTAATAAATGCACATCGCACAACGCCAAAACTTAGAATAAAAAAAGAAGGCAGCAAACAAATTAACAGCCTAATTATGATTGAATTGTTTAGAACAACTATATTTACGACAAAATGTGGAACAAATAATTTAAAGAACACTAATACAAATCAAAAATATCAGAGCAAAGCCACAAACTGCCATTAAGACGACGGATGAGTCTTGACCTGAAACAACAAATTAAAAACATCAGACTAATTTTTCTAACAGAATAAAAAACAACTTCTGCATTATATAAAAATGAAAAAATAAAAATAATATGTATTTATTTATTTGTATAGCCTACCCAATATAAAAATAAAATACCCGTTTTTTATATATATATATATATATATATATATATATATATATATATATATATATATATATATATATATATAGCCTAACGGATAGCTAACAGAAACACTACAAAAAGGAAATTAAGCATTCTTACCTAAGCTTTTAATTCGATTTTATTTTTTTCATATTATGTGAGAGGAACACCAGCTTGTCCACATTGCTGGGAAGAAGGGAGCTTCTCGACTTGTTCACAATGAAGCCGGCCTTTGAAAACATGCGCTCTGATGGAGTGGATGTGGAAGGGATACAGTGGAGGCGTTTAGGCGTTAGGCGTTGATCTCTCGTTGCTGATGTCATACACTGACTGTGCAGCCCTTGATTGCGTAATTTCACGTGATTTTTTTTTTTTTTTGCAACTAACCGACTAATGAAAATGTATTCGACCAAGCCCTCTTCATATCGACTAAAGTTTAGTCGACTATTTGGGGGCAGCCCTAAAATAGTTTTATCTAAAGTTCTGTTGAGATGTATTGTTGATTAGATGCATATTGGCCTGATTGGGTAGCTTAAATATACAAAGGGAAATTAAGATCTGTTTACAATCATTTAAGACCTATAAGACAAGTGATTTTAAGACTTCTAAGGCCTATATTTTAGCTTTTGAAATTTAAGACATTTTAAGACTCTGCGGACACTAGGGCTGCACAATAGTGTAAAAGTCTAACATTGCAATATTTTTTTTATTCTGTAATATACAATTGAAGTCAGAATTATTAGCCCCCTTCGATTTTTTTCTTCTTTTTTTATATTTTTTTATACTTATTTTATATTATTTTTAATATTTCTCAAATGATGTTTAACAGAGCAAGGAAATTTTCACAGTATGTCTGATAATATTTTTTCTTCTGGAGAAAGTTTTATTTGATTTATTTCGGCTAGAATAAAAGCAGCTTTTAATTTTTTAAATGACATTTTGGGGACAAAATTATTAGCCCCTTTAAGCTATATTTTTTTTTCCGATAGTCTACAGAACAAACCATCATTATACAACAACTTGTCTAATTACCCTAACCTGCCTAGTTAACCTAATTAACCTAGTTAAGCCTTTAAATGTCACTTTAAGCTGTCTAGAAGTGTCTTGAATAATATCTAGTAAAATATTATTTACAGTCATGATTGTAAAGGTAAAATAAATCCATTATTAGAAATGAGTTATTAAACCTATTATGTTCAGAAATGTGTTGAAAAAATCTGCTCTCTGTTAAACAGAAATTGTGGAAAAAATAAACAAGTGCTCTAATAATTCAAGGGGTCTAATAATTGTGACTTCAACTGTATATTGCGAGATGAACACAACTTCACTAAATGGGATGAATAATATAATCTCAGACTGATTGGGATGATACTGTACAAGATTGTTTAAAATATAATAAACAATCTACAAGAACCGATATGTTCAATAAAGAAAGAGATATAAATTAAATAAAAATAGTTTTATTGTTTTCCGCGGAGTCAAACTGTATTCAGGTATACAGTAATTGAATAAATAAATGTGAAATAACACCACATGGCATTCGTTTTATAAACAGTTCAAGAAAATTTTTCGTTATTAATTTTTCGTTATTAATTCGCTATTAATTTAAGTTCCAAATGGCAGAATTTCATAGGCCTCAATGCTTCTAAAATCCTGATACAGTCACAGGCCTCAAAAAACACTTGCAAAATGATCAATTATATTCAATTTAATAATAAATAATAATCAGCAATTAAATATAAATAAATTATAATCCAGACTCATAATTGTGTATACTCTTGATATGATTATTGCGTTGATCATATTATGGTATCGATGCTGAAAAGGTATATTGTACAGCCCTAGTGGACACCCTTCATTAAATGCAACCAAAAGACCACCAGTATCCCCTAATTGGTTTAAACAAGTAATCATTGTGTTATTACGCACAAAAACATTCAAGCAATTCCTGCAATGCACACACAAACACATACTCGCTACATAAACATTGGCTCAGATTGTTCACTCAAACACATCCCGCCTCTATACAGTATCCAGACATTCGACACCGCACAAAAAGTAGGTCACTTGCCTTTGCTGCATTCCTTGTTTGGAGCCAGAGTTTTAGAAGCCCATCCTAGACTTTTTCTTTGGCTGGGAGGCCTGTGAGGAGCTTCTGATTTGGGAAGCTCGCTGGGAAGGTGCAGCCGGTGACAAAAGGCGAGCCTGAGGGACAGAAAATCCACCATCCGCTGTAGAGTCTTGAGTAGATGCTTGGGAAGTGGGAAGAGAACTAAGGTAAAACTCCTTGCAGCGTTTTAATGGGATGGATAACTTCCGCAATGGGCTGACCAGTCCGGGATGATCTACCGAATCCTTCTCTACTGTAGCTTTAGGGGTGCCGGAGGTTGGTTGTTTAACCTGAAAGTAGAGGTACATTGGAGATTAATATATTATTTGTGTGATACATGAAAACATTTAATTACAGTCTATAATAATGGATCTCCTGGCAAAATATTACAATAATTAGCATTTGTCGCTCTTTGAGAATCTTCACACTTTTTTATGAGCATGATCAACTATTAAAAGTACACATTGTCTTTATTTTTATCTTAGTTTAAAGATGCATTAAGCAGAAACATGTCTTTATATTATGTCATTTTCATGAATTAGCGAAAACAAGACATCAACCCAATTAATGAAGCACAAGCACAAAGCATTAAAATATTTTAAGTCATTTTCACAGCAAAAACATTTGACGGCATTAAATCATTATTTTAAATCTACTTGACATTTTTACCATTCATTCATTCAGTTTGGGGATGGTAAGATGAATATTTGAAAGTGCTTGTAGAGCAAAAATTAGAGCTGCACAATATGAAAAAATATGACATTGCGATATTTTATCTTGCTGCGATATCAGGTATGTGAAGAGATCTGGTGAGATTAAATTGTCACGAGATTTCGAGAGGAGGTAAGAAAGTTGTCTCGTGAATTGTGATGTTATGATAAAGAGTGGGGGTAAAATTAGCACTGAAGATCAGAGGCAACGTTGGATTTAAATGGCAAGTTAGGTGCTTTGAGCACACCTGGGAACCCAACCCAGTGTGGCCTCAGAGTTCCTCGGTGAGTATGACCTAACCGCTTTTTTTTTTTTCACCAGAGTTCAGCGGCTGCCATGTCCAACAGAGGCTACAACTTCAGCCACACACACATTACCCTGCAATGGAACAGCATTTAGATATGCTAAAAATAATCGTTGTAAGCACAAATGGAATTAGACGTGGAGTATTCCTATTTCAGTTGCATTATTGAAGGGCAGTACAAACATGTAAAGACCTGAATCAAACTATCAATATCGTGAAGGACTTTTAGCTGCATTTTGTGACAGGACATACACACACGACTGTTTGATACTTTTCTTTACACCAACCAAGTCAGTAAAGTACCACAGATACACACATCTCTAAGTGCACACGCGCACACACACAGTTAACTTCTCGAGCCTGGTCACATCATCATTAAGCTGCGGTCACACTAGAGTTTGTGTGTGCGTACGGCGCTGCGAAAAGGGGCGGGAATAAGCAAGATTATTAGGCATTAAAAAAAGCGAGCGATTGCTCCAAGTTTGAAATTTCTGTCAGGAGAGGTCATGTTTTGATCTTCGGTTAGTCTCACGCAGTCAAGTGATGCGATTTCACAGGTCAGAGTTCACCAAGCTTGAACTTTGCACCGCAGACACCTGCGAAACTTAACGCATGACCCTGCGTTTCCAGTCTGACGCATTCTATGAATGGAAGTCTATGGGAGGAAAATCCCAGTGTGACCACAGCTTTACCAAACACACGTTTATGCTGTCCGGAAGATGCAGTTTTTTCGTTTGACAAACGATGTTAAATTACATTAACACAACAACTTCCCTCCTATCAGTCCTTACTTCAAGGTCGCATCCAGTACCTCAGAGTGAGTCAAATAAAAATAAAAAATTTTATGAAAACATGAAAACCAAAAATTACAAATGTTTTTTAAGCTCAATTTGTGAAAAGGAGTTTGATTTCTCATGTGGGGTCAGTCAGTAGAGTTTATAGCTAAATTTTTTCAGTGTTTCCATGTGTTCCCTTTATGACATAATTGATAAAAATAAAAATAAAATACCATTCATTCAGTTCTGGCTTCTTTTGTTTTGACTTATTTTGTTAACAGATAGATTTGTACACTTTATTTAACTGGCAGCGCTTGGGGTTTGTTTGTTTGATTGGCTTGCTTGTTAGTAATATTTCAAAATCCTTAATAAAAAAAACAAAAAGTAACTATTTTTGCAACTCGGGTCAACCTCGTAATAAAAGCTTCAGCTAAAGAAACTATCATAAGGCTAATGACAGTGAATAATTACCTGAAGGGAGGGCTGAGATTTTGAAGATCTCATTAGTTCTTGCTCAAGTCTTCTCAAAGGAGAAATAACCGCTTCTTTCTCAACCGACTGTTCATTTAGAAAGCGCCTCAATAAGATGGGGCTCTTGTTGCGGTTCTCAGGTCTGGACTTCCACTCCTCGATGTCCGTGGCTTGAGAATTTTCCAAAGTTTCCTCATCCGAGCCCAAATACTGACTCGTGGCCGATGACCAACCAGAGAGACTGTCCGGGTTGCTAACAGACGAGGCGAAGCTTCCAGAAAGCGATGTGCGAGAGCGACTTCTGGCTTGCTTTTCCCTCCGACGCTTTTGACGGAGATTTGCTATTTTTTTGTCCCGGTTTAAGCCCAGCTTGTCTTCCCACCAGCTTTTCCAATTGCCTTCCCAAGATGCCGCCATTCGCTGGCTCACATCGTCAGGCCAATCTTCAGGATCTACAGGATCGGGAATTTGCTCCACATTTAAGTGAGGCAGATACGTGACGCCATGCACAAGCAAGTCTCTATTCCTCATGACCTCTTGCAGGTCTTTCCTCAATCTTGTCAACCGATCCTCCTCAAGCTTATCTTGCTTATTAGTTCTTAAGCACTTTATATCTGCAGTGTAGATCCTTCGAAATTGAGGAAGCCACTTCTTGTCGGCGGAGTTTTTAAAAAGATAGTCGAACCATACGTCCCAAATACGTTGAAGATCAAGATATTTGCTTTGTTTAAGAGGTTTGGTGGAGCCACTTAGATTAATCCCAGTTGAATTGTTAGGTGGTTCGTTGCTGACGTTTTCATTTGCATCTAAATTGTTTAAGGGATCGTTATCAACATTGTCGATAACTTTCAAAGGACTGAGAGGCACTTGCTGTCCCTCGGTCTCAGAGTCGTTCTCAGAAATGTTGTCATTGGTTTGTAACTGCAAGTTTTCATTGTCTCCTACTGTTGGTTCCACTCTGACGGCTTGTTCTGGATCCTGAGCATCGGTCGTGGTTTGATCTGTTTGCAATTTCAATGTTTGGTAAAAGATGTCTGCAGTGTCCGTAAGATGAAAAACAGACAGGTAGTCCTTGTTCTGTAGAGCCATGAAACCTGAGGAAGAACAGAAATGAGTACAGGAGCTTGATAATCTCTGTGTTAAATAGAAATGCACCGATACCATTTTTTGGAACTGATCCGATCTCAATAACAACATTCTGAGTATAGACCGATACAGGTCTGATCCCGATAGTGTGCGCCTTTTTTTTCCAAGCATAATACAGTTTCTATAGTTTTGGTGATAAACTTAAATAATATATCTTCTTTAATAAAAAATACTGTATATGACAGACGACCCAATCTAACAACATGTTACTGTAGATTTTTGTAGACTCTCATGTGTCCATACAATACCGTTCCTACTTTTATCAACGAGCTGCGGGTGATGCTGTAGGCTACTTTCCTGCCTCGGAGCACTCACAGGCGGCCCAGTACCAACCCAGCAGTCTCTCATACCTGCAGCTCGAGAGTAGCTCACCCCTCTGCATACCAACGGCAAATGATTTAGCACCGCTTGTGTGGTATTTCCCTTGTACAGTCAAGCCGATCTGCTTCTGCTTTCTTTTAAATTTAATAATTTAATTTGATTGTTTATTCTTTTCTTGTTCACAATCACAAGGATTTTAGTGACAGTTTGTGGTGAGTTTATCAAGTCTGAGAAATTACTGCAAATTCAGTAAACATCTATGCTGATATACTGATTTCCAGAGATGGGAAGTAACGAAGTACAAATAATTTGTTACAATACTTAAGTAGATTTTTCTAGTATCAGCACTTTGCTATCTTTTTTTTTTACTTTTTACTTTTACTTCTTACATTCTTACACAAATATCTGTACTTTCTAGTCATTTTTCATTGTCTTTCAATCTAATACCGTGAAAAATAGTGCTATTTTTGTAAAGATTGTAAATTTAGTACTAATAATATGAACTACTTTATAAAAACTTTATGCATTGAGATTTATTTTCTTTATTTACGATGAGTTCACATTTCCTGATACAGAATTTATGCTGTTTTTCAGTTTTTTTTATTGACTACATGATTGACCATATAGGCCTATACTGTTTTCTTCCAAAAAAAAAAAAAATTTACAAATATTTTACAACAACAAAAATAACTTTACAGAGCAAAAAAATATATAATGCAAAAGACCCTGCATTTATCACGTGAAAAAAAAACATGCACGTTTTGTAGGTGGTAGTCATGGCTGTGTGATTTCTCAAATCTGAATTAAAATTTGCAAAACAGTCGGTGCATTTCTCAAAACAACACGTACAAATAGCAAAACACCATGGATGACCTGCAAAAGCCAGTCTCTTGCTCAAAATTCATAACTCATCTCTCAAATTTTCTCAAACATTTAGCGACTTTGAGCAGAGCTGAGCATCTTTTCATTGAAAATAGTTGGCAACATTGAATATACAATTCAATACTTGCTTTCTAATAAGTTTATAAGTTGAATAAGTTGAGTTGCTCAAACTTTTAATGCAAATACATTAAGCCATAACAATTTATATTTTTATTAGACAGTTGTACTTAACTTGAAAATGTATTAAAACACAATTATTTTAATCACAATAAATAAAATAAATTAAAAATAAATAAAAATAAAACAATGCTTTAATGTGAATAGATATTTTAATAATTATTATACTAAAAGATGTGATTAGTTGACATACAAATGATGATTTGAGTCAGTAAACCTATTAGAAAAATTACCAGTCCATAATTTTCTTAATTATTCCTATAATAAGAATAATCAGGAACATGTTCACTTTCACTGTAATAATTAGGTTTGTTTCATGAGCACTTCAGACCAACCTGTAAGACACCATGTTAAGATATGCTACACAGGTAACTGCGACTTCATACAGTCCATATTTAATGCAAATCAAAACTTATTAATCTTCAGCTGTTTTAAATGTTTGCAGGACATTTCTGACCTGCAGCAGGGCTGTTCAGTCTCTTCTGAGCGATGCGTCTCTTGTGCGGCAGCTGAAGGTTTAAGTGGCTCAGACTGTCTTTTGGACACAAAAGCTTTTGAATGGGTCCTTGAGTCTGACAAGCATGTTGTCTGCCACCTAAATGACACAAAACAAGAGATGATATGGGTTGCTGCATTTTCACTGTCAACACACGACAAAAAAAAAACAAAAAAAAAACCTAATTAGTATTACCATCACTTAAAATGCAGAAAACATGAACCCCTTGTTATAAAACTGCTGATATTACATTTGAGCCAAATTTCAAAACTGTCTTACGGTGTGACCATTTCAAGCATAGTTCAATAAATTACAGTTTTTATAAATTAAAAAGAAATCATTCATTAATAAATACCTCTGATCTTGTTTTACAAGTGTCTTTTTTAGTAACTCGCAATTGTCAAACCATGTCCTTTGGTGTGACACTATTCACCTTATTCTCCTTGGACGAGCCATTTGAATCATTTTGCCTCGATACTTCCGGTTTCATTCACTTCCATACATTTTAGATGTTAAAAACAGCTCGTTTTGCAGCTTGATGTTGCAAACCGATATTTGTTTTTTATCTTATTCTATTTTGTGTGTATAGTCATGCAAACAGTTGTTTGTCGAGCAAGTAGTTTGACCGTTTTCTACCATTTAATATTCCTAGTCATTTCTCCCATAGGAAGCTACATCGGAAGTCCCAAAACAATCGCAAAAACGAGCGCACTTTAACATGCTATCTTTAAATTGGGCAAGTCCATGGAAAATTTAAATTAGCTGAAGGACCCCATTCAAGATCATGTCACTGAAGGCCCCTTGTGAAACCCCTGACGTGCAACTGTTAATTTTGTGTCTCAGAATTGATCACATTCATTCATTTACTTTCCTTCGGCTTAGTCCCTTTATTTATCAGGGGTCACCACAGTGGAATGAACCGCCAACTTGGCACATAATAATGCATAATGATGATAATAATGCACAGCAATTTGCTTTGAGTGAAATGATTTGCCATGAAGGAACATGTTATGCAATCCAATATGTAACTGTTGTTAACAAGCCCAAAGCTCTCACCCGTGTACTGCAGTAACATGATTTCCTGCGACCTCTGAGCTCCCAGCAGCACTTTGCAGCTTTGACTCTGGGATTTTGGAGGTAAAGCGCAGGCGTATATTGGTGGAAAGTCCATCATGTGGTCCCATTTCAGCATAGGAATACTGGGAACCCGCTCGTCCATGATGTAGGAGGAAAACTGCAAGCGAGGAAATAGGAAGTTATTTACTTTTGTACAGAGAAGGCATTAGATAGATGTGCTGAAATTCAATTAAAGCCTCGATAAAATAGCTCTTATTTTTCTAAGCCAGTGATCCCCAACCCCCCAGGCTGCAATGAATCAATTGGTACTGGGCCGCATAAGAACTGATTCATTATTTCTGTTTTATTTATGATTTGAGTCTGACGATCTTTTATTTTGACAGTATTCTCTCGGTTATATCTAGGGCACTTGAGTAACAAAATTTAACCCACATCCTAGAAAAAGCAGACATCTTAGGAAAGTTTCTTTGCAAAGGGGAATCCAGCATGCCTGTGAAAGAAGATCAACTGGTGGAGATCGCAAATGACGGCGGCTTTAGAGTCCATTCACATATAGAGTTTTTTCTGTGTGCAAGTTCGTTATGAAATATACACATTTCGGTAGACTAATTACTTCAGACAAACACAGAACACCCAAACACTGCAGTGTTGTTTAATTTTCTCCATAAATAAGCAATGATTTGTCAGCTCGTCATGGGTCACGGTAAAATTATCAAGCGTCGACTGGTCCGCGGTGAAAAAGGTTGACTACAAAGGGACCACCGCTCTAAGCAACATCAGTACATTTGTGCAAGTAGTTCTTATTGTGTGTATTACCTCTTACAGATTGCTAGCTCATTTGTAAGTAACTAATGTTGGCTAACTGAATTAAATACTTATTGCATCATTATAATTGTGTTTAAATTACTTTTCCAATTACTTTGTCTGAAAAGTCTCCTAATTAATCAATAAGTAATTTAATCACTCAATACTGCTTAACTCATAGACATCAATGCACAGACAAATGTACAGAATAAAAAGAGTTATTTAGGTTGACCTCTTAGTTTCTAAAGCACATACAATTGTTGGAAAATTGGGTTATTATGCAAAATATGCGAATAAAAGAGTTTAGTTTCTCTAAATTGATTTATACAGAACTGATTATTTATTTACAGTACTTCAGACAAGTACATAAAGTAATTTAATTGCCTAAAAAATGAAAAATAATTCCTTAATTGTTCACTGGAAAAGTCATTTAATTACAGTAACTAGTTACTTTCTAAGTTTGTAGGTCACTTTGGACGAAAGCGTCAGCTAAACCAGTGTTTCTCAACCACGTTCCAGGAGGACCACCAGCTCTGCACATTTTCCATGTCTCCTTAACCAAACACACCTAATTCAGATCATCGGCTCATTAGCAGAGACTGAAATACCTGTGATGGGTGTGACAAAGGAGACATCCAAAACATGCAGAACTAAATGACTAACTGTATATGTAAACAGTATAATGTGTGTTTGCCTTTTGCTTTTGCAATCATGAACAGAAAAAAATATATTTATAGGCCTATCTAAATTTAAAGAGTTGTTTATCAACATCGGCTAAAATGTCCATACCGGTGCATCCCTACAGATGACCATACAAGGATGTTTTGGAAAATCTCACGGAAATCCCTTATGGTATTTAGAAATAACTCAGCTGAAAATTAAATAATAAAAATTCTGTCTTAAACTTAATTTAGTCTTTCTTTGTCGGTTGAACACAAAAAAAGATATTTAGAAAATTGCAGCTAGCTTGCACCCATTGACATCCATAGTAATTTTTTAAGTAGTTTTCCTACTATAATAGTTGATGTTGTGTCCCAGAAATCAGCATTTATCAATATATCTTTTGTGTTCATCAGAAGAAAGACATTTTAACCATAAGAGGGAGCAATTGTTTGTGGTTAACTCCATGCCAGCTTCTTCTCCAGGCCATTTTTAAGACAAGAACATGTAGGTGGAGGTCTGGTGGAGATATAGATTATATTAATGTCTTACTGTTTATTTTTGGCAAAAACTCAAACTGCATTTGGATAAACAGTTAAATAAATAAAAAAATTGCTTCAAAATAATGAACAGAATAAATTCCTCACAGAATTAAAACCAACACAATCCAGTCGAACATGCTTGATGATTTTAAAAGAAAAGAATCAAAAAGGATATTTTCACTTTTGTGTGAACTATCCCTTTAATGCAGGGGTGTCTAAGTCAATTCCTGCAGGGCCGGAGCCCTGCAGCGTTTAATTCCTGCCCTGCTTCATCGCATCTATCTGTAGGTATCAAACAAGCCTAAAACACTCAATTAGTCTGATCAGGACTGGAACTAAGCCGTGCAGAGCTGCGGCCCTCCAGGAACTGAGTTTGACACCTGTATTTTAATGGGTAATATCTGACTGCACTGATGTCAGACGGTGTTTTTACCTGTGTGTTGATGAGGTGGTGATGGGGGTGGATGTTGCCCAGGTATTTGACCAGAATCACTCGCTCTCCCGACAGACAAGCTGGAGTCTTTCCAATGCGGAACAAGGTGTGATTACAGTCAGCACTCTGCATGAAGGAAGTGACAAAGATTAATAACAAATTACATAAGTAAACTAATATAAAATAAGGGAAGGGACTGAAGGAGGAAATAAAAAAACAAAACAAAATGTGTAAACACAAGAAAATTAATCTGATAATCATTGTTTAATACGGTTTTTAATACTACTACAACTCATAATAATAATAATAAAAGTCCAATCAATATTAACAATTGTGATTTCAATATAATGTGTTATACATTTTATATACAAATGTTCCTTTGATGAAATAAATATAAGTCATTAGTTATATATATATATATATATATTATATATACTGAAGTTTCTAATTGTAAAAAACAAAATTAGATGATTAATCTATTATTATTGTCAAGGAAATTATTATCATTAAAGTATTCATTCATAACATTGTTATATTCTATTAAAAAGAATAAATGGAATCAAAATTAATGGTCACACTTTACAATAAGGTTTCATTGGATAATGTTAGTTGATGTATTTACTAACACGAACTAATAATACAGCAGTTAGTAATGATCCGGCATCAATTTATTTTAATGTTCCCTTTAACGCATTTTGTTGAATTTAAGTTACATTGCATCTAGATGCCAACTAATTCTCAATAGATTATAAGTAGACTGTTAGGGGTTAGTGTAAGTTGACATGTACTTGCAGTTTCTTATGTGCAATAAAAACCATCAAAATAAAGTCTTACTAATGATTCATGCTTATTAACATTAGTTAATGCACTGTAAGTGAACATTTACTAACAATACATGACTATTTTTCAATAACTAAAGTTAACATACATCAATAAATACTGCAGTAAATGTATTCTTTACTGTTTGTCATGTTAGTAATGCTTTAACTAACATATCCTTATTGTACTACCGTAATAATTTGATCAATTAGAAAGCAGTTTCTTTTCATCTGTTCCACCACATTCATCCAGTGAGATTTATTCAAATATTGTACATTTATTCATTTAGCAGATGCTTTTATGCATCTAAGAGAATTGCAAATAAGGACCATTATTCATAATAAACAAAGGCATGAGCAAAAACAGAAAGATCAGAAGCAAAATAGGAAGAGAGAGAGATCCTGTAAATAGCCTTGTTTTTGATTATGGATTAGGTTCACAAAAGAGGATTTATGACTTAATGTCAGCAACAATGGCTATATTATATTCATGGGTGGCAAAACCAGTGCCATTTCAACACACAAAAAAACATTTCAATAAAATATTCACAACAACAACAGCTGATCAACTTTATCCTAAAAATTGAAGAAAAGGGTATCTAGGTAATATACTCCACATATAAGTATGTAATTTATTACCTACTAATGAAAATTACGAGTGCACAATTTTTGATTTATTGCATTTTTTTGTGGCCAAAAACTTCAACATAATGCCAAGATAAAGGATTAACTTCAGGTTGGAACGGCTAGAAAACAATGCATATTATTTAAGTGGAAATTGTATATTGGATCAGGCTAATTTCCAAATGCACTCCTGAGAAAACCTATTCAATGTCAAAAGATCACAAAAAAAAAAAAAAAAAAAAAAAAAATTCGGGGTATCTTTTCCAGGGTATCTACCTTTGATTTCTTCATAGCATGCTGATGATTTTTATTTACTTCAGTCTGGTATTCAGATGTGGGGTTTTTTCAGGATTCTTACAACATTTCCAGTCAAATTTAAGGACTTTCCATGTGTATTTTAAATCTTTTCCAGCTCTTTATGAGTGTGGAAAATTACACCTTTTACATGCATATACATACATCAGTCCATTTGTTATAGTATTCTATAGTATAGCACAGAAGTATAAGAAAAATGTTTGATGAAAATATTGAATTACTGTCATTTTAATTGATTTAATTTTAATTCACACACGCAAACAGGTGCTTGGAAGCAATGTGAGGTGACGTAATATACCTTTTGCGATTAACTATGTAATAAGAAATAAGCCTTTAGTGGGGTTTGAAACTTATGTTGCTCGCCTGGTTTTGAAGGGAATTGACAATTTCCCCTCAACTTTTTTCCGACCTGGTTGGGGTGTTGCTCAGATGATACTTTAAACAGACACAAGTGCTTCTGCCAAATTTAAACAAAGCCCTTTTAACTTCTCCCCCAACCTCCCACTGGCCTGTAGATACTCATACTAGTGGATGCTGCTCTCTCATCGGCTGTAGGTAATCGCTAATGTTATTTTTATTCAGAATACTCATTTCACACGGCATGATTTGAATCACCGACAGCTCCAGATATTTAGTATGCCAAATATCTCACGGTTGTCAGCAGTTCATCGTCGATTCTCTCAGATGGTGTCTTTGATGGATCACACTGTGTGACTGTTACTCACGTGAACAAGCAGTGATTTGCCTGTGATTTCACACATTTGTCTGCGATTTCTCTAAACTTGTCGGCGAGTCAAAATCAGGACCAAAATCATGCAGTCTGACCTCGACATAAAAAGTCAGTCTATTTTTAGAGAATCATTATTCAGGAATGATGAAAAATGTATATGTATTTTGAAGCTTGTAATTATTATAAATTAAATAACTGTTTAATATATTTAGGATGACTATTTTAGCATCATTTCAGTCACTACAGAGGGGGAAAAAAGCCTTTGGGATAATTCTGGCACATTATACCTTTCTGTAATTATAAAATGTGCATTGTCTCTGGAAAATAAATATTATAACATCTATAAGCAGGTTTTATTCAGTGATTTTTCAGTCTTTACCCGTATGTCTGTAAGCTCCGCCCCTGTTCTGTCAGCATAGACCAACACTCTCGGGTGGCAGGAGAAATCACACCATCGCCACGGCGACTTGGCATTAAAGTACAGGTTGGCATCTTCTTCACGAAACTTCTGCAATCTGGAAGAGAACAGAGTTACAACATTCACTCGCTGCATCATGTGGTGCAGGTTACATCAGCTCATTTACAGAACTACAGCTTATTCTTACTGCAAAAGAACAGGTCTGGTTAATCAAAAACTTCAGTTTAAGAATGAAAACTGTTCTCTAAAGCTGTTCATGGAGGAACTTGCTGAAGATTCATGCATGATGTACGGTTGTTATGAATGCAATAAGGAAATTACATATAATTTGTGGGAATCATCCATATTTGGTTGTTCTTGTGTTTATAATAAATGACTTTTTCCCCAAATACAGCTGTTCCTTACTGACTCTACATGAAATGACAGGTTGAAATTTAGATTTTTTTTAATAGTCTGGGTTTTTTCACGTTTCAGAAAGCACACTTAAAATAACACAACTGTTATTCAAACAAATTCTGCACTGTTATGCATATCTTATAAAGTCATATGATGATTTTATTTAACAAAGAAAAAAAACACAAATTTAAATCTTTCACAGAAAATGTTGAAATTTGCACTGGCTGTTTAATATAGCACAGAAGATAAAATAAACAAATAAACATAACGCAAGTGTCAAATATAAAATTATCTGTATTTTTAAGTCAAAATTAATTAAATATTTTCTGACAGTGCCTTCAGGATTTTGCAGGGACATCATATATATTTTAGGGTTGTCTCGATACTGGAATTCGATGCCAATTGGTACTGTAATTTTAAAAACGTCCATTTCCCGCTAACATTTGAGCGCTGTTGAGCTCATTCTTAAACATCGCTGATTTGTCATTTTGTTCACATGCTCAACAGAAATGACTGTGATTGGCCGTGAAGGTCATCATTTCACCAAACTCACCACTGATTACAGAGTGCAACCACAGATACAGGGACACTGGAGCGTTTTAAAGCCGTGATGATCAGTCAATTCATCAGCGGATCTCTTGTATGTCAGCTTATAAACAGACCAGCTGAACTTTACAGCTTTAAAACGCTCCAGTGTCCCTGTATCTGTGGTTACACTCACTAAACAGTTTGGTAAATGAAGTGACCTTCAAGGCCAATCACAGTCATATATAAATATAGATGTGCGTGTTTGTTTGCAGCCTAAAATGAGATTTGTGATGTTTTTCTCAAAACTTACTAAAATTCTTGTTTTTCTGTGAAAATACACAAAAATCTTTTTAAATATTTTTTTAATAATCTCAAGATCCATTGAACTCGCAAAATTCTGGAAGAACTGCCCCGTTTTATTACTGTCCTACACCAAAACTGTTTAGTTAATTAAAATAAAATCAAAAAAGGGCATGAAAACAGAACAAAACCTCATCCTCAAACCCAAAATAAGTATAACTAATAATTCACTCAATAAAGTTCAATTTGAAATAAAAATTGTACAAAAACAATCAGAACTAAAACACAACAACACAAACAACTACTGAAGATTGAACAAACTAAATGTTCAAACAATGAAAAATTTACTAAACTAAATTATACTAAAATAACACTGATTTATGCGACAATAAATCAACATTAAATACCTGGAAATATGATAAAATGGTGAAAAAATTATAATCTCAGTATATAAAAATATGCAGCTATCAAAGTGTTAGAGCAGTGGTTCCTAAACTGTGGTACGTGTACCATTAGTGGTACGCAGGCTTGCTTCTAGTGGTACGCAGAGGAATCAAATGTCATATGTACATGCTACATACATTTCACATTTTATCAAAAATGGTTCATATATCAATATGGTGTTGAATAGCCTATATTTATAAAGAAACATTTACAGGTTTTGATGAATCAGATACTATGTTAATACTTTACATTTTAGTAGAGGAGTTTTTTTAATTTTACTTTGTAAAACCAGTAGCCTACCATTCTTTTTAACTTTTAAAAAGCACATTGTTAATGTTCAAACTATGTATAATCTTTAAAGTGGCCGATAATAATAAATATCATTAATAATAGGAATTAATTTGCCATGTTTTGAACTGTGCAGAGCTGTGGCTGCTTTGCTGGACCTACTACGCTATGAATTTCAATACTGCTCATTATGGTGGTAAATGGAGAGACAATTTTTTTCTGAGGTGGTACTTGGTGAAAAAGAGTTTGAGAACCACTGTGTAAGAGAATTCTTAATTATAGTAAATGCTTTGAAACTTGAATTTAACATAACAAATAAGGTTTTCTGGTCAAGCTTTTCTAATATCTAAAACTAATCTTATTAAAACATTACTATAAGCTTAGGAACTGGACAAACTCATCTAAAGAACCTTTTGTAGTGGATTTGATGAAGATGTTGGAGTTTTGTACACTGAGCTCTAGGCACAAGATAACAGTCAAGCACATATTGTTCTCTCTCACTCACACACACACACACACACACACACACACACACACACACACACACACACACACACTTACCCTTTTTTGGGAGTCCACAAATACGCTGCTCCTTGCTCATTGGCAACTACAATCTCACCTGGTAAGTGTGGACTGTAAAAGACAACACATTCATACATACAAGTTATTTTATCATCATTTTAACTCATTTTTGTATTTATCTTTTATATTTAACTCATATTTAGCATGAGTTGCAATGGCTTAAATTGTGCAAATACAAAAATCCACTGCAAATACAATGTGTATACTCCTAATAAGCACACGTTAAATAATAAATAATTATCCAGAATATTTTGAAGCTCCCATGATATCAATCCCAAACACATTCATTAACCGAATATCAGCATAGGTCTAAAGCAGGGGTTCTGCCGGTTTCACCAAGTTAAATTAAGACCTTTTAAAGACATTTTTAAGACCATAGTGAATTCAATTTTAGGCTTATACAGGGCTAAATGCTAAGGATATTTGTGATACCCCAGTTGGAGAAGACTTTTAACTTGCCCTATTTAAAAATGATTATAATTTAATACATTTAACAATACAATCATAATAATATTTTGATAATAAAAAACTATTGGTCAGGTCAGTATTTTCAGAAGTAAATAAATGGAAAACTTTTAAACAAGTGTTACTGTACGGAAAGTAATTAAATGCTATTTTCATATTAGAAAATTAAGCGTTTTATTGAGATTGGGATTGTTGGTGATTGTACAGGTGTTAAGGGCCAGAATGGTATATATGAAAAAAGGAAAATTAAAACCTGCTAAAAAAAAAAAAAAGATTTATGACCAACAACACAATAAGTCAGAAGATTTAAGACTTTTTAAGGCCTAAAATTTAGCTTTTGAGATTTAAGGGACAGTCAAAAGACACCCACCATAAAATTGAACAGATAAACATTGAAGTCATATCACTAATATTATTGAATCATTTCAGTGTCCATACACACTTTCACTACTGTTCTACAACTGTTCTACTCGTAGTACTGTACTACTACGAGAACTGTTCGCTCAAGTTTTAAAAAATGTTGTGCGTTCTACCAGCCGAAATCATGTCGCACGCACCCAAAGTGAACCTCCGCCAACTCTGCGATGCTGCACACACTCAAGCGAACTAGCAAATGAATTTTCATTTTGTGGTGAATTATCCCCTAAAGAGTGTCCATCGGGATGTGTTTTGTGAAGCACACATTATTGTAAGAGGTTTAAAACACACCTGACGGTGACGCAGGAGAAGCGCTGTTTTGTCTGGATGACGTCCACCAAACTGGGCTTTAGTTTGTCAAAGACAAACCAAGCGCCACAGAAATAATCCGACCGCACAGCCACATGAACTGCATAAAAGATAATAAGAAATCAGGGTTTCTGCAGGTCTAAATCAAGTCAGATTTAAGACTTTTTATGAATATTTTAAGTCCATTATAAACGAAATAGACTTATACAGGGCATAATTGTTCCATATTTTTTGTAATTTCCCGGATAGGTCAATGTAAAAGATAATTACTTGCCTCAAAAAAGGTAGTTATTTCTAATAATATTTAAATAATGTGTCAAAACAAGCAAACTCCAGTTGGAAACATGCACTTCTTTTACATCAAAATTAAATGACTAAAAAATGAACTAAACTCAAGGCAAAAAGTCTGAAATAATTTAACCTACAACTCAATATTTCAATAAATATAAGACTTTTCAAGGCCTAAAATTTAGTTTTGGAAATGTTAAGGCGCCTGTGAAATTCAGATTGATTAGTCTACTACTGCGTTAAATGTTTTAGTTTCATAAGTTTGTAGTTACGTTTCAGTCTTACTGACTAATATCGTGTAATGACTGACTCTTCAAAAACATGTTTTATCTGTCCTCACCTGAATTCTCATAGTTTCCACAACTGATTTGTCTGGCCGCTGCATTCAGATTAAAGACAACTGGCTCAGAGCCCATATTAAAAGTTGGAGTCCCGTCATCCTTATACTCCTGCACCACCCTGTGGAAGCCTGAGGAACGGCAGTGAAGGAAAAGCCAATACATTTTTACAGAATAAGTTTAAGCACTGGTATACTTCAAACAGAATCTAAACAAACCTGAAATTACATCATTTTAAACCAAATTTAGCCAAAAAAAGTGTTAGTTTTGAGTTTGTTTCAGCAGTTTAAAACAGCCTGACAAACCATGTATTTCTGTAGCACATTGAGACTTTACTTAAAATATAGTGCTTTGTTTAAGATAAAAAACAAATATATAATAATACATATAAATATATTAAATATATATAAAAATGTTATATTATATAGTGCACAACATACACGAGTACACTCCTTACAAACCACTCATTTAAATTAATATTTTCTTCAGGAATCTTTACAATATTATATGTCTGCATTAACATTAGATTAGTCAGTACTGAAGCCAAATCACATGATAATAATTGTCCAAAATTAGTACACCCAAATTTAAGTTAGGAAAAAATATTAAATAAAAAATTTAAATTCAAAATTTAAGAGAAAAAAAGATAATACATTTAAATTTTATCTATCTTTCTATTTATTAAGATATTCTGTGACTAAAGTATTATTATTATTTATATATATATATATATATATATATATATATATATATATATATATATATATATATATATATATATATATATATATAAATATATCTTAGGGGTTTTTCACCTTTATTAATAGAGGACAGTAGAGATGAGACCTAAAGCCGGGAATAGAACTTTACCACTAGGCTATTGGCGCCAAAATATTATTTTAATAAATATATCTGTTTGATAAATCTGCTTCGCTCAAATGCACATAAATATATGTCCTAATTTACTGCGAAATGAATAAAAATAATCATGCAGTTTTGAAATGAAGGTTTTTATGATTGAGTGCTATGTAGTTTTGGATTTTGTTTTCCCATAATAATAATAATAACCTTCATGTAAAAAATGCATGATGTGTTTACTTGTTATCTTTGATTTATATTTAAAATAGTTTAATGATCTGAAACATTAAACATAAACATGAAAGTCACTGGATCCCGAATAAACGGAACCCGAGAAAATGAAGCAGATACGAGAGGACAAAGCGAGAGAGAGAAAGTAAACACGAACAGGTCACAAACAACACAAGCACATAACAGTGACACTTTCACACCATTAATAAATGAAAGCTAAAATCTAAAGTGATAAAAAAAAATGTATATATAAAAAATTTCATGATTGTCAATGACTGGAAAATACATTCCCTGATTTTCCATGAACAGTGAAAACCCTGTAAATTAAATCACAACGACTACAATAACCCACTAGGAGGCTCTACATGAAAGGATACAGATTTTGTCCATTAAGGCTCCACTGGAATAAATCAGACAACCATCGCTCCCCTTCTCGGACTCATAGAAGGGTAAAAAACCCAAAGCGCCACCTGTAGCATCTGCAGAGAACTGCTGCTGTTCGCTCTGATAGGTCAGCTCTTCATGAAGGAGCGAGCAAAGCAGAGGCTGAGGAACATCCGTCACTATATCACTGAGGAGACGGTGGATATGACGGACCTTCCTGGAAGATTTCCCAAGCTCACACCTAGAAGACCCACAGAGAGAGAGTTTAGAGTTTGGATTATCAATTATTTTTAGATCAAGTACAAATCTTGTATCATTTTCTCTTTCAGAACATATAACTGGGGAAGTAGAATGACAAATATTTGTTCAACCTTTTTTCTTTCTTTTTATCCACCTCCATCGTCTTATCAAAATGCACAGTAAATTGAACATTTTCATTGTTTTCTTCTCATTTTACAGATTAAAAATGCAAAACTGAGCACAATCCAATATTAAACGATCAATGCTGGATTCAAACTAAACAATCTTACCTCTTATAATTCAAGCCCTTTACAAAGTCTTTTGACCAGCGTAATGACATAACATCCTGATCGACAAACAAAAACAGGAGACAATATATCAAATCTTGACCAAACAGCAATAATTCAGTCCACAATAAACACACACAGACTCTCGAACCTTCGATTGATTAGATTTATAAGTGAAGTTTTCCTCAAGCAAACGTCCCATTGTGGAGAAAGCATCCATACAGTGATGCTGATAATAATACTTCATCTGAAAAGAACAGTGTAAAGCAGTGTCCCGTGAGTTAAATACCACACTGCAAGATTGAAAGTCACATTTAAATAAAAATGAACAGACCCAAATAATGAAGTTACCTGCTCTGGAAAATCCAGAGGATCCAGCGGATCAGTGGAGTAGACTTTGGCATCTTGGAAAGATCATTCAAATTAAATAAATTAGTGAGTTAATTACATTACACACAGGTCACCCACAAAACAAAGATTTCTATTTTACATAAAGAAAGCACTTTCATTACAATATGTGTCACTAAAAGTAAACAATCGCCCATTCTGTATATTACTATTTATTAATATTTTTTTAAGTGCATGATACATTATGTGAACTGATATTTTAAGCATCAAGCCTATGTAAAAACTAAAACCTAGAGCCTTAAGAAATAAAGACGTTCACCTTTATGTGGTGGTGTAAAAGGAGTGACGGCTGGTTTGAGCTGCACCCATTCCTCACCCCTCACTGTGTGCTGGGATTCAAACCTGTGCCGATTCAACGCCCCCTCATCATCGCACTGAAAACACACACACACAACACATCAGTCAAGACACGGATTCACAATTGCAATGTGGTGAATGTGCAGGGCTCGAAGTTAACCTTTTTGCTTGGTAGCACCGGTGCTCCTAACTTAAAAAATGTAGGCGCATTAGCCAAAATATAGTCGCACCAACCAATTACGTTACTACAAGTTTTATACAAACATATTTATTCCATTTGAAATCAACACTAATCAAACTAACAAGCAAAAATATATATACTGTATGCATACGTGAGGAAAATATGTCTCAACGAAATCCCGTTATCACAAGAAAATAGATTTTTATAACAGAACTGAGTGATCAAAAGATACACGGAGCGCTCACCGTTACACGGCCCTGCTCGCACTGCTTGACATGAATGAATCTGTTAACGATATAACTGTGCTGTTCTCACGGGTGCTGTCTGATATTGCACTGATGCTTTTGACATGTACTGTACCTTATTATATGCATACGTCATGTAAATAGCCATACGGGTCTTCATGAGTAGCGATATTAGTTTACTTAGTGCAAGCCCATTTGCGATGGTGTACGTGGTGTTACATTTGACATATAGCTGCCAATTGCACAGCGGACAGCATCTGGCGATTATTTGAAGGATTAAACAGAAGCTCTCCTGCTAGATGTAGCAAACAAGTTACTTCAAAACTCTATCCTACAGACATTTCATAGCCGACTTGAAGCCAATGGAAGTCTTTTATCTACTCTTCGAAAAGTTTAGATGTTGGATTAACATTCAGCACATGGTCACTACTAAGATGTGTCATTATTTGTAACTTTAGATGCCATGGTTTCTAAAACAAAATCTGTCAGTGTTATTTTTATTCTCATCTTCAGCGCTTTACAATTTTTCGCGGTAGCAGCTCTCTCTGTCATCCCAAGCCAGAAGGCATTGACTGAGTGATTGACAGCTGATATTACAGTGCTAGAGCAGTGGTGGGCCAATAAGAAGAGCGCAAAGGCGGGGCAAGCATTACGGACTTGGCTTTGTTTCCTGAAGGTTGCGTTTCGCGTTTCAAGAGCAGTGATGCATTCTGCGTGAATGTCTCCCAAATCCTCCCAAATATATATATATATATATATATATATATATATATATATATATATATATATATATATATATATATATATATATATACATATACACACACACACACATGCACGCACTGTTATTGAATTTCTTCTATGCCATACGGGTTCTAGAGCTAGATTAAAAGTAGTTAAAAACAAAAAAAAAATTGCAGTAAGAAAGTAAATAAAGGAAAATAATACATGAATAGCTTTAATTAATTTTTTTTCTTTAATTATTATTATTATTATTTTTTATCAATGATCGGCCCTGAGCTTCTTTCATAGTTTATTTACTTATGTTATTAGTTTTAATTATTAATTTACATTTTTGCATTTTTATTTGTATTGTTTGTCTAGTCTACGACCTTAATGTTATGCTTTCCAATTACATCTTAATTTAGCTTGTTAACACATTATTTTTGCTAATAAACATTTTACAATATTAACACTATTACAGGTGTCATCACATCACAAAAGAATAAGAAAGGAAAAAATAAATGAGAACCATTGATTTTCTCCAACTAAGTTTTGTTCTTGCTTACACTTTAAAAAAAAAAAAAAAACAATAAGTTATTGCTTGCATTAATAATGTATAGATCATTTGGAATTACTAATAAATAAACACACACAATTAGGCATGGGCCAGTATAAGATTCTGACGGTATGATAATCTTGGATAAAAAAAATATTACAATTTCACAGTATTGTGATTACTGCTCTAAAATATAGTGTTTTTATGTCTTTGTTAAAAAAAAGACCCTATTGAACACAATATATTTTATTTTGAGAAGGATTTATAATATTTTGGAGCAGTAAACATGTCAGACCAAATAATTCAAATTAATTATTGACCTCTGCTGTCTTTATTAGCTTCAAAAACACCAATTTATTTATATTTTAAAAAGGCATCTTTGGAGATCTTTTCTGCTGGAGATACTGTTGTCCAAAAAAACAACAACAAAAAAGCAAATAATAAAATATTTGACTTTGCCAAACCCCGGTATACATTGAAAATGGTTATCGTCCCAAGCCTAATTCTTAGTTTAGCTGTTAATATATTATTTTTGCCATGTAACACATTACAATATTAACACACTATTACAGATGTTATAACATGCAAATAACTTTAATATGTCAAATTAAACAAGAACAATACAACAATAAATAAATGAGAATCATTTATCTTCATTTTCTCTAGTAAAGTTTATAATTTTGTTAATACGTTATTTTTATATTTATATATTACAATATTAACACTATTATAAAGTGTTATCACACATGCAATTAAAACATGCATTATTGATGTACAGATCCTTTGTAAATACTAATAAACATAAACATTCATAATATTAAATAAAATTTAAAAATGTAAAAATGCTTAAATTAATAAATTAATATTCTAGTATTTTTTTTATTTCTTCCTTAAAAGATGAATACGCAATTTGTAAAAATCTCAATTAATTTGTACATGCATAACAACCTTATCGTAATGCATGACAAAAAACATCTACAAAACAGGGATTATAAACCCAAGTAGTTTGTGGTTATAATCTCTGAATTGTAGATTTGTTTTGTAGATCTACAAGTACTTGATTTGTAGATTTTTTTCTAGACATGCAGAGACGTTTAAAATGTGTGCTCAAATTATATTTGCATTGTAATATGTGCATAAACCATAGAGATGGCAGTCATATCTTTAGTATTTATTTACTGTACTTATTTAATCCTAAATAAAAACGATTACAATAATTTCACACAATATTTAGACAGGACAATTAAGAAAGAAAGAATAACAAAATAAATCAGGTTGCATAAATTCATAAAAAATATTTTTTTAATAAAATAACAAATCTTATAATCAATTTAGCCTTGTGTGCTGTTGGAGATCTTTTCATCCTGGGGTAATTTTGAGAATTAATTTGGCCACAACTCGCTCTCTTTCAGCAAATGGAATGATGTTTGGTGACAGACCATATTTTGACACACATATTTTGAATAGTGTATTAGTATATTAATGGTTTGAGAGTTTTACAAAGAAAAATGTAATACACTATAGGCAAATTGACTACTCTTACATTATGTTTGTGGCTGTTTTTGCTCCATTGACTTCCATTTTAATTAATTTTTATTCCAAAGCCACGACACCATAATTATCCATTCTTGATTGTTGCTGGTTTTCCAGTAAATTTTAAGTTTGTTAATGCATTATTTTAATAATGAATATATTACAATATTAACACTATTACAAGTGTTATCACACATGCAATTAATGCATGCATTACTTATGTATAGATTCTTTGTAATTACTAATAAACACACATAATATTAAATTAAATAAATAAAATATAAAAAAGAAAAACTACTGAATATTCTAGCATTTTTTATATTCACTTTATATTTCTTTATTTTTTTCAAATCTCAATTAACTTGTACATGCCTCATAACTTTATCATAGAAAATTATGACCAAAAAAAATCTACAAATCAGGAATTATAACCACAAGTAGTTTGTGGTTATAATCCCTGATTTGTAGATTTGTTTGTAGATCTACAAATCCCTGATTTTTTTTTCTAGACATGCAGAGACGTTTAAAATGTGTGCTCAAATTATATTTGCATTGTAATATGTGCATAAACCATAAAGATGGCTGTCATATCTTTAGTATTTATTTAGTGTACTTACATAATCTAAAATAAAAACGATTACAATAATTTCAAACAGGATAAAAAAGAATGAATGAATAAATTAAAATAAATCAAGTTGCATAAACTCATAAAAAATATTATATTTCTTAATAAAATAACAAATCTTATAATCAATTTAGCCTTGTGTGCTGTTGGGGATCTTTTCATCCTGGGGTGATTTTGAGTATTAATTTGGCCACAACTCGCTCTCTTTCAGCAAATGGAGAGATGTTTGGTCACAGACCATATTTGGACACACATATTTTGAATAGTGTATTAATATATTAATGGTTTGAGAGTTTTACAAAAAAAAGTAACACACTATAGGCAAACTGACTACCCTTTCATTATGTTCGTGGCTGTTTTTGCTCCATTGACTTCCATTTTAATTCATTTTTAATCCAAAGCCACGACACCATAATTATCCATTCTTGATTGTTGCTGGCTTTCCAGTAAATGTTAAGTTTAAACAATATAATGAACTGATTAAATGTTCTGCTTCACATTAAAAGTCTATTCGTGTATGTACGGCTCTGCCATGTCATTGTTATGATCATTATTATTATGATGATGACGTATCAGCTCTGTCTTACCTGCTCAGCATTGACAGGAAACACTCGCTCATATGTTCCCCAGCCACCATAGCAGTGTTTCGGCTTTACATCAGGCGGTCCGTCCAGATAAAAATGAGGAAAAAGCTGATGTGGAAAAGTGCCGTCCATGATGTCCGAGCGGTGATTCAATCTACCGGCCCAGTAGACTAGACAAGCCCGGGCATGTTCACGCGAAAACCGGCGAGCACACGCAGTCCGACGGAATCCATTTAATACCACATTGTCACTTTAAGATAGTAATATGTTGAATATAAGTCTCTAATATAAATAAATTTTGGAAATAATAGTCGATAACGCACGTGTTTGTGAAAAACGTGGCTGACGGTTGACCGTAAGCACGAACGCCAAACAAACCGCGAATGAGCTGCTAACGTCATACACGCGCCTCAGCTGTTGCTAGAAGAGATACAGCTGCAGACTGAAGTTAACGAGAGTTGTATATAATATTTATTAAATTATACATTAATTGTATTTTATTAACGTCTACTTCTACCCCAACCTTAAAACCAACCATTACAGTAATGTTAAAAGAGTAATTATCTCGAATATTATTCATATTATTTATTAAATTACCCGTTAAATTGTATTTTATGACTGGCTATCCACACCCCAACCCTAAACAAAACCGTCACAATAATGTAAAAATATTAATTATTCGTGAACATTGTTATTAAGTTGATGCTATTTTGACGCTAGTGTCCACAGCTGTATCCCTTCTGGACTTTACCGATCACATGTCGAGGGAAGCTAGAAACTACAGGAGAACGTTCAAAACACCCGCCATAGGGCGAGCTTTCAAAACAAAAGCTTTTCTAAATAATTCAAAATAAGAGCCCGTTGTGTTGTACATTAGTTAGTAGATCATTAATGTTTTGTTTTGCAATTCAATTAGATTTTATTTTGTTTAACTTGATGTACTCATTAAAGTTAATTATTGCATGTGATAACAGCTTCAATATTGTCAATATTGAAATATATTAATTAGCAAAAATAACATATTAACAAGCTAAATTAAAATTTAATTGCAAAACATAACATTAAACTAAACAAATAGAAGAATAGACAAGTAGTGCATATGAAAATTGAAAAACGTAAAATGTAAATTATTAATTAGGACCAATGCTTAAGTAAATAAACTACAGAAGAGGATCAGAGCCAATTGTTAATAATAAATATATACTGTATATAATAAAAATACAAATTAAAAAGAAAACCACCTCAGTGTTAAAGTCATTTTATTGAAAAAATAATATCATTTAAATAACAATAAATAATAAATTCATTAAATTACTTGAATAAAGTTGTTATTTCGAAAAAA
The DNA here is from genome assembly GCF_052040795.2 of Danio rerio. Lineage (NCBI taxonomy): Eukaryota > Metazoa > Chordata > Actinopteri > Cypriniformes > Danionidae > Danio > Danio rerio. The sequence continues at coordinate 6,939,986 of NC_141041.1, forward strand.
CTTTTTCACTAAATTTAACGGGTTGTTTTTTTCAAATCATAACAACTTTATTCTCAAAAATTAATAACTTTACTATAAACATTGTGTGTATTTACCTTTTCCTGAAATGTAACTTTTTCTTGAAGAATAAACTTTTTAATGAGTTCTCAACATTTTATGTGTATTTTTTTCTCAAACGGTTAACGTTTGGATTTAATGTAACTATAAAAGACAGCTCTCGAAAGGTGAGACTTATCTTGAAACTCTTTGGTAAAGTGTTTATTTTTTCTCAACATTTTATAACAACTTATTTTCTTAAAAATTACCTAATTAAATTTCGCATTATAATGACTTTTAATATCAAGATGGTTTATTAATTATTTATTGCTTGACCCTAATCTTGAGATTGTTATTTATTACGTTTCCTTTTTTTTAGAATGTTCTAAAAACTAATGTTCAAGAACTAATAAAAAGTTATGTAAACAGCGCCCCCTGTAGGATTTGATTTATTCATTCAGTCATTCATTCATTTGCTTTTCGGCTTAGTTCCTTTATTAATCAGGGATCGCCACAGTGGAATGAACCACCAGATTTATACATTATTATTAATTTTTGTATTAATCTGCATGTGCTTTCAAAATACAGAAAGTGTATATATTGCTAGAAACTTCTGTGACATTCTTTTATAAAACCCCAAAATCCCAAATAATGGGTAAAATACAATACCTGACAAAAGTCTTGTCACCTATCAAAGTTTTAGGAACAACTAATAATAACTTGACTTCTAGTAGATCATTTGGTATCAGAAGTGGCTTATATGAAAGGCAAAGGCCTCTACGCTTATTTAACCAAAATAAAATATGATCATGCCTTGATTTTTAATTATTTAATAAGGACAGTAAGGTCTGACTTTGCTTAGACAAAAGTCTTTTCACTGAACAGAAATAATGTCCAGTATAGAATTTAAAGTCATGCTGCAGTGGAGAAAGAATGAATATTGTTTCTGACTCCATCATGAGCTTGGAGGACTGCATCCATACATCTCTGCATTGACTCAAATCACTGATTAATAAAGTCATCCGGAATGGCAAAGAAAGCGTTCCTGCAGGACTCCCAGAGTTCATCAAGATCTTATGCCAGACATGCTCAATAATGTTCATATATGGTGACTGGGCTGGCCAATCCTGAAGGACCTTGACCTTCTATGCTTTCAGGAGCTTTGATGTGGAGGCTGAAGTATGAGAAGGAGCGCTATCCTGCTGAAGAATTTGCCCTCTCGTGTGGTTTGTAATGTAATGGGCAGCACAAATGTCTTAATACCTCAGGATATTTGATACCTGACTTTTCTCAGGTAGTGTACTTGCTCTGATCAAACACCTGGACACCCAATGACCCACTGTAATCCGTTTTAGTGATTTTAAAGGTAACCAATTAACCAAAATGTAAATTGATCACACTTTTGAACTGCGTTTTTTGTCAGCTCTCTAGAAAACCTAACAGACTTTACAACACAAATATGCTTAGGTGAAAATTTTCTACAGGTTTAAATAGATTTCGGCTTGATATTTAATAAAGTTGATTCCTGTGCATTTACATGACAATAACACAAACACAGCCACTTCACCTGTTTTCTCCCCTCATATTCCAGGAAGAATATTGCGGATATGAAACCATGAAGTTGTCATAGTGAGATGCATGAGTTTATAAATATCAAGCCTGCCAGTAAATACTTTTGCATTTGCCCTCAAGCACTGACTGCTCATTTCTGGTCCATTTCTGAGCACAGATGTCTATAGGGTATTAGTTATAACAACAGGAGGACAAGTCATAATAACACAAAAAAGATACAACAAAATAACATCAGAGACAAAAATAGAGAATACATTTTTTTTTTTTTTGTATTTGGATTGTGAGGGAAACCAAAGCACCCGGAGGAAACCCACACAACACAAGGAGAACATGCAAACTCAACACAGAAATGACAACTGGCCCTGCTGGGACTCAAACTAGCGACCCTTTTGCTGTGAAGCGACTACTGAGCCACTGTGCAATTTTAATACAGATATAAAAAGTGTTAATACTGTAATATATTATAATATATTATAATTGACACTTTCCAACATGTAGATAGATCAGCTTTCCTGTTTGTTCATCAATTGTTCTTTTTTTTTTAGTATCAGTTTTAGTTCTGTTTGTTCTGTATATGTGGATGTCTGCATGAGACCCAGAGACAGAGAATTAGTTGCTAGTTAGTTACAACCCACTGGCACTTTTGTCCTCAAGCCAGAAACAGCGTCCAAATTCAGCCCAATCCATCCTGCATGTTGTTGTTCCTCAATGCATCACAAAGTAAAAGACACTGGAGGGGGAGGGGAGTGGGGGGGGGGGGGGGAGAGAAATGCAAATCCAAAAATGATCAGAAAATGAGACTTTTGTTTATTTGTTTTAATGATGTGCTGAGAAATCAAATGAGGTTTAAATATAGGAGGAAATAGATTCTCTATACAAATTAAATTTTGTAACATATGCAGTCAAACTCTGCCTTGGTCAACAAGGCTTTATGTAACATTCAAAATACACACACACACACACACACACAAACACACACAGAGAGAGAGAATACAGTCCAGGCAGTATATTATGTCCTTTTTTTCTCAGGGCATTCAAATGTCTCTCCGTTTGTCTTCAGTATAAAAGGTGCTGCTTCTGTCCAAACCAATTCAAGCCATTTGGCTGAAACTACAGACTATTAGTTCTCCTCGAGGCACTTCACATATTAAAATCTTTAAATCTAGGAGAACTACTTGGTTCTACAAGATCAAACCAGAAAAAACATTCTAGATTAGTTTTTTTGTTCATACAGTGAACATGAAATCATCGTATTGTCAAATAAAGGCAACTTTTTTCATCATCTTGTTGCACTTATTTTAAAGGGGTGGTCCACTACGACAGGGGTTCTAAAATTTTTCAGCTCGCGATCCCCAAAATAACAATGCTACTTCCAACCCTCAATATCCAATAGAACTAGTAACTATAAGCTACAATAGTAACTATACACAGTAGCATATAGTAACTATAAACGACTATTGTTTTCTTTTCAGTTGGTTATGGATAAAATATGGTAATTCTTATGGTTTAATAAAAATAAATCGATTTTTGGAAATCACCAGGCGACCCCCCCCCTTCTTTGTCCCACAACCCCTCGGGGGCTCCCGACCCCCACTTTGAGAACCACTGCACTATGAAATCATATTGTAAACTTTAGTTAATGTGTAATGTAGCTGTGTGAACATAAACAACATCTCTGAATGTAATACGCTCAAAGTTCAATGCAAATGGAACAATTGGCTTTTACAGATTTTAGCCAAGCAAAACCTACAGCGAACAAAGTTTGGGGACTACAAAGTGCATCCGGGCTAGTGAGATCACAAACGCTTTAGGTTATGAGCATTCACCTCGCGCACACAAAAACTTCGATCTTGTTACCCTGCTTAAACATAAATGGGTTTTTATTTTGATAGCAATAGCCATAATAAACTCGACTGTCCACTCAAAAGATCGCTGGATGACTCGTTTGTTTTTGGATTTAAAGTGTGGATTCGTTTGAAGCCCATTCGTTTGAATCTTCTTCCCGTTAAGCTAATCTAATACATATAATGGTGCAGAAGATACGCGAGCGCTGTAATCTAGATTATACCTCGCTACATTAACATGGCGGAGAACGCGCAAGAAGATTAACCTTGAGCTGATTTGTTACATAGATTACCATTCTGGTTCAAAAAAAATTGTTATATTCTTAAATGTCTTTACGATGATTTTGATTTGTCTTTGATGAATAAAAGCACTGGCAGCCACCAAAAGTATTGGCAAAAATGGCATTTTTGGTTTTTGTCCAAAAAAAGAAATTCCCAAAAATATAAGCCGAAAAAGGTTGTAGTCATTGCCTGTAGTGAAGCAGCTTTCACACCAGACGCAGGAAATGCTGCGCTATGAAACCCATTCATTTCAATGGCTCACAATGCACAAGGGCAGTTTGTTGCTGCATCAACCAAACCACACTGTCAGCTAGTTTGCATGGAGTCAGCCGGTTCATATTAGCTAAAGATTCTGGATTGGGGGTTCTCGGCTCATGTGCATATATGCATGAATCGCACATTCTCACCAAAAAAGCAAAGTACGCTCAAATAACACATTTAAGGAACGCTCAAATAATGCATTTCTATGTGGTATACTTTTTACTGCTGCTTGCAATTGCTACTGTGCTGTCACGCTTTTGGACTTGTCCACTGTGAATAAAATTTTACTGCCATTAAAATGTGGTTATTTAATTAGCTTGTTTTTTGTAATAAAGCAGACGGTAGAATTTATAGTAACTTACTGTAAGAAGTTCTACAAAACTTACTGTAAATCAGCAAGAATGCTGTATTTACCTTTAAAGCAATCATTTATCTGATATCTCTATATTTATTTACAGTATTGTATTGTAAGTAATTTTCACAATCCAACTTTAAAATACAATAACATACTGCATAACTGTCCAACAATAAAACACAGTTCATATTACAGTGTATAATTGAAGTTTTTGAGGTTAATTCGAAAAGATTTACTGTATATTATGTAACAAAATAATAAATTCATGTATTTCGGTTTCGATGTTTGGCCTCGTGCATCTAGTATTTTTTGTTTCAACCTAGAATTTCCATTAAGGTGCATCCCTAAAATCATTAATTTCCTTCAAAATAAATCTTTAGAACAAAAATGTAAGTGCTTATAGTCTTTTTTTAATGTGAAATTTACTGAATTTCCTAAATTTGCCATGTCTATTTTGCTATTCATTGTTATTCTTCAGGTGAACAATTAATAAGTGCAACTTAATTCATCAAAAAAGTTTGTTTTGGTCATTTTCAATCAAGTTCTGACCATTTCCTTCTGCATTTAGAGCGACGGTCCTACTCTGTTGACATCAGTTTGACTGCTACAATACTCTTAGCCACGCCCCTCTTACCGTTAGTTTGCTATGAGGGAATTATGCGCAAAAGAAAGCCCCGCCCCTACCGAAAATTCAGTTTCAATTAGAAGTACATCAACAAACTGAAGTCTCAAGATCTTCCTGTTCACGCTGACTTTAAAACCAGTTCAATATCGACTGTTTCAAGCAGTTTGCATTATACAACATACAAGAGTTAAGTGTTTTGCATGACTCGTCACAAATTTCATGTTGACTTTACGTAGAGATACTAAGCGCGGGTCCCTTGCGTGTAAGGAAATACCGCTTCGTTCCAACTGTCCTGGACATGACCATGAACAGAAACGGATCCAGGGCACTATGCAGACAACACAAGCACACAGCCACGCTGAAGTACATATAGAAACTCTCCGTAATTTCCAAAGACAGCAGAAAGTAATGCACGAAGTGAAAGCAGCTGCTCGGGCCGAAGCACACAACAAAAATAACAAAGTTCAACGAGCTCGCTCTAATGTAAAGAGCCCAGTCTCTGTGCGAGCGATTCAGGTGCCAGACGATAGAGGCGTAACACGCTATTGTCACCACTAGGGGCCCAAAAAAACCAACGCATGTCAAGCCTAAATTATAATACTCAAGCCACCGGTAGTCAATAGTATCAGGGAGGACGTCATGGCAAGTTGTTATTCCCAGATGCATGATGTAGTAGCTTTGTTTTACTAAACATTCAGGCAAAAGTGCGACGATAAAAACGATCCAAACGATCAAGCCGCCCCAAGCGCTGAATGAACGCTTCGGCAGACTTTTATAGAAGAACGGATGAACCACAGCTATGTAGCGCTTAATGCTAATACAGGCTAGAGTAAAAGCAGAGCAGTAAAGATTCCCATAGAAGAAAGCGGTTGTAATGCGACAAGCAGTTTCACCGAATATCCAATTGTTTCCGTTGAGATGATAGTGCGTCTTGAGGAAGAGACTGAACAATAGCAGCAGGTCAGACACCGCCAGGCTACAATATAAAATGGCAGATGATATGACCCTCACTTTAGTTCCAACGGTGAGCAAAATAGCGATATTAGCAGGAATGCCGACGACCAGGGATATTATGTAGGTGGCAGGGATGAACCAGATGCTTATAGGACCTCGAAGATAAACTGCAGTGTTGTTGCTGTTTAACACAACAGCATTGGAGGGAGGTGGTGTTTGCATCTCTGCTATTTTGTCCAAAGAAAACGAGATGTTAATCAGGCTTCCTTTGAATGTCCTCGGGCCGACGCTGCCAGTGCTGTTTCGTTTGATCCGGATGGACTTCTTTCCTGCAAAGCGACAGAGAGAATGATGAGTTAGGAATAGTTGCCCATTAAGGAACTGGATGCATGGAAATATATGCAAATAATGACCTGCAAGTTCATATTTGGATTTCATATATATGTAACTTATATGTATTTATTCCAACCATTGGCATTACAAATATGTAATTCCTAGCTTGTATATACACTCACTGGCTACTTTATTAGGTACACCTTTCCAACTGCTCGTTCACGCAGGTTTCTAATCACATGGCAGTGTAGTGAATTACAGACATTGTCACCCAAAGGCTGCATGCCACAACACAGTCAAAGCTGTCTGGTGCCCTGTTTAAAAGGAGTTAGTTATCTGTTATTTCTACATTATTTGGTCCCCTACGGGAGACTAAAATATTAATATTAATATCAATACCAAAATATTGATTTTAATATTTGATCAATTATATTATCACTACAGCAGCAACTCTTGGTCAAGACGATCTGCTATGGGAAGTCCTGTACACTGAGGTGATCTCATGAGAAAACTGCTTTACGTTTTGTCAGTTTAGTGGCTGTTTCGTACGAGTTCAGTCGTATAAAAATGTACCATTTGAAAAAGAAGGTGTGGTACCCAACCACACCCCTACCCCCCTCTTCAAATATGTAGCGCAACAACCCCCCTTCCCCCATTGCTTTAACCAGTCCGGCCCACTTGAGAACAGATTTTACTCCATGTGGCCCAGAGCTAAAATGAGCTTGATACCCCTGCCATACACATTATAATAGAAAGCCTGGTCCGCTTTCGGGCTGTTGCTTTGACACGTCAACACGGCCGCCTGAGTTTCTTATTGCGCCATCCAGTGGACACAATTGGAACAGCAATACATTTTATTGAAAAATTGCAGCTCACAGAATCATCTCGTGGGCCGCATTAAATTCGTTTGAGAGCCTGATCTGGTCTGCGGGCCGTACGTTTGACACCCCTGGTCTATAGGTAGTACATCAAATCTATAAACACACAAACACTCCAAGCAGCAGCAGGGCAGAGATGCGCCAGTCACTGAATTCAGCATATAGGAGTTCTCAACCACATTCTGTCTTTATTTTCTGCACTGTGTTTGTCATAAAGTTACAGGCCCGGATTGGCTAATCGGGAGGACCAGGAGGATTCCCGGTTAATTTGTTGGCCGGGAGGGCCGGTGTCCCTTGTTCCAGACTCTGTTGCTCCCAGCAGTCGCACTTTTTTCATTTATTTATTTATTTGACCATAGCCTCACTTTTTTAATTCATTATTTTACCGCAGCTCCGCTCCTTTTATCTATTTTCTCGCAGCCTCCTGAGCAAGTTACAGCCTGCAGGTTAATGATGATATAACTCAGATGAGTCACTACAATGAGAAACGCTGTTGTGGTCCAGTGGTCAGCAGGTTGCGTTACGACATCGCCGACCCGGGGTCGAACCTCATCTGAGTAATTTATTTGTTTATTTATTTTTTTCATTTTTATTGTTAAGACATTTAATACTTTTGAACATTTGAAGTTCTAAAGCAGCTGTTTTCTTGAAAAAGACGTAATAGTGTCATTAGAAACTGATTTGGAAATGACCTTATTTTAATATAGTCAGTCATGAACTGAGGTGGGCCGGTCTCAGGCTTGAAACTCCAGGGCTAAAAAGGAGTCCCACTCCGACCCTGTAAAGTTATCTGTGGTTTTGTATTTTTCATTTCACTTGTGGCTCTGACCTTTCAAAACACCTCTTAAATAACTTTTTCGAATGCGAAAAACAGAACAAATTTAACCCGGTTCATTTTTTTTAATGACGAATGAAAGTTTCAAAGGATTCAGAGTGCAAAAACCTTTAGGCTGAAAGACACCAGCAGTGCAACAATTAGCAGCCATTCGCAAAAAAATGCATCTTTGCATCGTCAAAAAGTGAGATGCGGCAACCCAGAAATAGTTCAGTCATGTTGCCGTTGGCATCTTCCAATAGTAAATAGCTCACAATCATAGTCCCACTTCAGAGTTCTTCTGACTGGTCCGCTGCTCTAGAACTGACAGCGCTGCTGCATGTAAAAGTTGAAACTGTTTAACTTGACTCGCCATCTAAAAAAAAAAAAAAAAAAAAAAAAAAAAAAAAAAACATGGCGCTCATGTGCGATGTACTGCAGAGACACAAGTAAATAATGGTCATGGATGTCCATAGAAAACAGAAAAACAATAGAAATATTAAGATTCTGTCTCATCTTTTGTGCACATTACTCATTCTGTGTCCTTTCTACAAATACACTGAATAAATGTTGTCCTCTTCACCTGCTGTTATGGATGGACACACTGCTGCATGTTCATTAAAAGAGATTCCAGTGTTAAAGATTGCTGAATATTAAGTTTAATACACAATTATAGTTTTTCTGTTGTTTTAGGAGAGGCCTGAGCTTGACCTTTCGAAGTTTTTTACACAGTGTCCTAATTATGAAGATTTATTTTACATGGTTGTCTTTATTTTGCTCTTTTGCAAAACAAGAAGCTGTGCAGTTCTGTAGCTGATTGTGATAAAACACTTCTGCCTGTTATAAATATAATATAAACAGATAAACGCAAACACTGTTGCTTATTCCTGCGATGCCAAAACCGAAGTATGTACTGAACATTATGACTTCAGTGTACCATTACAGCAAAAGCAGCTATTCTCCCGGTTTTCAAATTATTAAAGAGTAGTTACAAATAATTGACATTAACGGACTCTTATCCTGCCTTCTAGTTCAGGCTGCTATAGTGGTGGTTTGGGTTTATTTTTGTATCTTGGGTACAACTTTGGGCCCCTTATTACCAACTGAGCTTTGTTTAAACACCACAGGGTTCCTGAGTGTTTGCTGTCTCTCCATCTTCGTCCCTTCATGACCACAGTGAACCCATCTTGTGATTGCAACTTCCAGCAAGATAACACACCATGGCACAAAATTTAAATCATCTCCAAATTGTTTCTTGAACAAGACAACAAGTTTATTTAAATCACTTACAAATTCACCAGATGAGCAGCTGACAAATCTGCAGCAAGAACTTTTATGAAAACAAGGATAAAGAAGTCTTTTGATATTTTTCTGTAGTGCTGTACGGCCTAATGTGTTACTTTTATCTATATATATTTTTTTTATATTATTATTATAATTGTATATTTTTTTAATTTGTGTTTGTGTTTTTTATATTGTTCTTGATGCAAGAACATATAATTGTATTGTTTAAATCAGAGAGAAAGAAAATGTTATCTAATTGTTTTCTGCTGATAGACTGAAACAGTTGATGTCTTGTGATTCTTTTTATTTAATAGTGTAACTCTCTGACTAATATGCATAAATGAAACAGTTAAACTAAAATATTACTATAATATATTAGATAACAGCAAAGATACAAAGCCATTTATTACCGGTCCATTAAAATAATTATTTATTTTGGCATAAATATATACAGTTGAAGTCAGAATTATTAGCCCCCCTTATTTTTTTTTTCTTTTTTAAATATTTCCCAAATGATGTTTAACAGAGCAAGAAAATTTTCACAGTATGTCTTATAATATTTTTTCTTCTGGAGAAAGTCTTATTTGTTTTATTTCGGCTAGAATAAAAGCAGCATTTAATTTTTTAAAAACCATTTTAAGGGCAAAATTTTTAGCCCCTTTAAGCTATTTTTTTTCCGATAGTCTACAGAACAAACCATCGTTATACAATAACTTGCCTAATTACCCTATACTGCCTAGTTAACCTAACTAACCTAGTTAAGCCTTTAAATGTCACTTTAAGCTGTATAGAAGTGTCTTGAAAAATATCTAGTCAAATATTATTTACTGTCATCATGGCAAAGAAAAAATAAATCAGTTATTAGAAATTAGTTATTAAAACTATTTTGTTTAGAAATGTGTTGGAAAAAAGGATAAAACTCTCTGTTAAACAGAAATTGAGAAAAAAAAATAAACAAAGGGGCTAATAATTCAGGGGGGCTAATAATTCTGACTTCAACTGTACGTGCGTATACAGTATCACAGAATATTTAGATGAATTGCAAAAAGATAGATTATATATTTTTAATACATTGTACATTTATGCAATAATTCTTAATTATTGTATAAATATATACATATATAGCATGGACTAAAGTATTTAAGTAAATTGCAACAATATAAATGGTTATTAAAATGACTGGAAAAAAAACTCCAGTAACACTTCGTTTTGATAATCCAATTGAGTATTAGTAGACTGTCTGCTTAATGTCTGTTAATACTGATAAGAAACTTTGCAATTACATGTCAACTTACCCTAACCCCAACCTAACCCCAACAGTCTTATAATCTAATGAGAATTAGTTGGCATGTAAATGCAATGAAACTTCAAATGTAAATTCAACAAACGGACCATCAAAATAAAGTAAGCAAACCTCATAAATATAGGTAAAAAATCTGTCACTGGGGTGGTATCTTTCAAAAAGATATACATTTTTGTTCCTATCAGGTCGTTACAGGTGCATATTAATACCTAAAAAGTACAAAAGTGTTCCTCATTGTACCATAAAGATACAAAAGTGAACCATAAAGACACATCGTTTTGGTCAAGCTTTTAATTAACAGTATTAGTGTTTCTGTACTTGGATTTTTAACTTGTTTTTAATATGTTTTCATTTATTGTCATGTGTTATTTTACCTTATTTCTGGTTTTCTCTTATTGTGAAGAACTTTGTGACGATGTCTGTGAAAAGTGCTATTTAAATAAAACTTTATTTACTTACTGTACGGTGCAAACGCGTATTTTTGAGAACGTATACCACCACAGTGACAGATTTTGCACCTTTATTTCTGACCGTGTCATAAAACTGCTTTGTTCCTCTTTTTAAAGGTTGTTAAAAGTGTCTGATAATAATAGTTTGTCGGTAAATGATTAACATAATATAATTTTACAGGTTAGCTAAACATTAAATAAAACTATTTATTGTATAGTCGACTAAATATACATGCTTATATTTTAATAAGGAATGCAATCTTTATAGGGATAGCTCATCCAAAATATATTAATTTGCTCTATTTGCTCTCCTTTCAAATGGTTCCAAACAACTGAGTTTCTTCTGCTGAACACAAAAGAAGATACTTTGAAGAATGCTGAAATCCTGTAACCTTTGACTTCCATTGTAGGAAAAAACAAAAAAACTAAGATGCCATGTTTACACGTTTCTTCAGAATATCTACTTAGAAAGAAGAAAGAAACTCATAAATATTTGGAACAAACAGAGGATGGCAGAATTTTCCCACCAACTTTCCCACCAAGAATGTTAACATAACTAGGGAATTATCCACGTGCTTTCTTTTAGAGTTTATTCTGCGTTTTTAAATTGGTCTATAAAATAATAATAAGCCTATAATTGAAATAAATGAGTCAACTGAACCGCTGATAACAGGAAACTCATGGACAATAAACTGCAATGCAGCGGATTGTTGTACAGTGAATCACGTATTAATGTGCTTACCTTGCGTCTGCGTCGTGTTCAGAAGAAATAAAGTGACCAAAACGATCAAGAAAGCTTTCGCCATGATTGAGAAACACATTCAGTTCGGTCTCAACTCTTTCTGGTCCGTGTGTTGAACGCAAATGAAGCCCTCGAGCTTCCCCCTCTCTCTGTGTGTGTCGTCAGAATAGCGGTGTCGTTCCATACCGATGACATCTTCTTGTTTTTCCTCTCATGTCCAATGGAACACCGTCGAACTATGACATCATAATTGCTTTGATTATTTTTGTGTTTCTGATAGTTTAAAAGCCAAAGTTACAAATAAGTTTAAAGACGACACGGTGGCTGGTTGGCACTTTCACCTCACAGCAAGAAGGTTGCTGGTTCAAGTCCCGGCTGGCGTTTCTTTGAGGAGTTTGCATAATGTTCTTTCTGTGTTGGCGTGGGTTTCCTCTGGGTGCTCTGGTTTACCCCACAGACCAACCACATATAGGTGAATTGAATAAGCTAAATTGTCTTGTAGTGTATGTGTGTGTGATTGCCAGATTGATGTTTCCCAGTACTGAGTTGCAGTTGAAAGGGCATCTGCAGCATAAAACATATGATAGAAGAGTTGGTGGTTCATTCCGCTGTGGCGACCCCTGATGAATAAAGGGACTAAGCTGAAGGAAAATGAATGAAAACATTTTATATAGTTCATGGTTCATAGTTGATAGTCTACTAAATTATTTTTGTTTTGTTTGTTTATATTATTTGTTTAAGATTTCAGTTCATTTTATTTATGTATTCTATATTGCAGCTACTACACTAGTTGATTTATTTATTATTTTTTAAATCCTCAATGTATTTAATTTGCATTCTAATTGAGAGACTGCTATGACATTAGTTACATAATAATGCTACTTTTCTAACCTAACGAGTAAAGAAACATGTTGTTCCAAAAAAAGAAGCAATAATTTTTGAGTAGATTTTGTATTATTATTTTTTTAAGTAATGCGAACTAATCTTTAATTTAATGAATTAGCTTTAAAAATAAAATTGCTCAGTTTAAATTAACCTAGTCAAAAAAATGAAATTCATCACTAAATTATTACCTAAATTTTGATGTGTTTTTAATGGTAAATGAAGGTGTGTGTGTGTGTGTGTGTGTGTATACATACATATATATATATATATATATATATATATATATATATATATATATATATATATATATATATATATATATAGATAGATAGATAGATAGATAGATAGATAGATAGATAGATAGATAGATAGATAGATAGATAGATAGATAGATAGATAGATAGATAAATGCTCCTTCACTAAAAAGAAGGGGGAAATCCTGCAATTTCTGATGAGACCAAGCCTCAGCAGAGGTAGTTTTTTTTTCCAAGTATACAGTTGAAACCAGAAGTTTACAAACACTTTATAAATAAGCACATAACCATTTTAAAAACTTTTCTTGAAAGTCAAGTTTACATACACTAAGATTATTCTGCCTCTGATAAAGCTCAGATGATGGTGTCAATGTTTTGGAAGTCTCTGATTGGCCAATTGACAGCATTTGAGTTAATGGGAAGCACATTTGTAGAACAGTATGTAAGGAAATCCCCAAACACACTGCTTCCTTGCTTGACAACATGGGAAAATCAACAAGTCAGAACCAACAAAAAAGCCAGATTACAATTTGTTAAATAACACTGGGAAAAGAATAATTTTTGGAGACATGTCCTGTGGTCTGATGGAACTAAGATTGAACTGTTTGGCCATAATGACCAGTGTTACATTTGGAGGACAAAGTGGAAAGCTTTCAAGCTTAGGAACACCATCCCAACTGTGAAGTTTGGAGGCAGCAGCATCATGTTGTGGGGCTGTTTTGGTGCAGGAGGGACTGGTCCACTTCACAGCATAGATGGCATCATGAAGAAAGAAAATTATGGAGAAATACTGAAGCAACATCTCAAGACATCAGCCATGAAATTAAAACTTGGCCACAAATGGGTCTTCCAAACAGACCATCACCCTAAGCATACTGCCAAATTTGTTAAAATGTGCTTTAAGGACAACAAAGTTAATGTTTTGGAGTGGCCATCACAAAGCCCTGAGCTCAATCCTATAGAAAATTTGTGGGCAGAGTTGAAAAAACTTGTGTGAGCAAGACAGCTAACAAACCTGACTCAGTAACACAAATTCAGTCAGAAATGGCCCCAAATTCCTTAAAACTATTGTGAGAAGCTTGTGGAAGGATACCCAATACATTTGACGAAAGTTATACAGTTCAAAATCAAAGCTAAAACAATAAAAAGGAAATGTGTGTAAACTTTTTGACTGTCTAGAAATTAATAAAATATTCTCAAAAAAATCTCTCATTATTCTGGCATTATCAAATGTAAATCATTTAGGTAATCCTAACGGACCTAAAACAGTAAACGTTTAGTATGATTTACCATCAGACATTGTTTTTTAAAATGGTTATGTTCTTTTTTTAGAGTGTATGTAAACTTCTGGTTTCAACTATATATATATATATATATATATATATATATATATATATATATATATATATATATATATATATATATATATATATATATATATATATATATATTCCCCAACATATTTAAATAAATAATTTTTCTCAGTTATTAATACATTTATTCATATATTTATTGTACTACTATACTAAGATGCTGGTCAGTTTATTATTATTGTTTTATTTATTCAGTAATTTGTTTCTAAACAGTGTGCAATAATTTAAATTTTATAATATTATATAAATGAATGAAATAAAAACGTAACGTCTGTCATCACATTTACAGTTCACCTAAAGAATTACAATGTGCACATTATACAGTAGACATTGGAAATTTTGATTTCTCACAGACTTTGATTATATAATTATATAACAGAGTAGAACAAAAATGTAGATCTGCTGGTCATCACATCTTTTTTATTAATTTTTTTTGTCTTTTTGGTTTGGGCGCAGATGATGATAAACCGCGTTGTGGAGGAAACTCCTGTTTGCTGAGAGATAAAGCGAGTACCGAAACCACACATGTGAGGTGAAAACAGGAGACAACAAACTGACATGTTTTCACTTCCCGTCACTGCTTTGTCTTTTTGCAATTGCTGGTTTTAGCGGTACGCGGACGCGGTCGACTGTAATGCTGTGAGAGTGCATCAAATGCATGTGAAAGAAAAAAAACATGACTGTTTCCTACAGAAGAAAAACTTTAGATGTAAACTTCAGTTATCTCTTAAACCATGCATTCTTGCACACCCACACATATCCGCAGACACACACACACACACACACACAATTGGTTTAATAATAGTCTAACCCTTGCCATGCAGGTCAGAGAGCCCAACTTCCTCAAAACTAGTTTGTATGCAAAACAGAGATTGGATGTCAAACACAACAGCAGATCTTTTTTTCTGCTCATTGTAATGCGAAAAGTGTGTAAAACTGGTTTGAAACAATAATTGTTGTGAAAAGCACGACACCAGTTAGTTTGGGTTGAATTGTTTGTGGCATAAAGATGACCAAACCATTTTAAAATAAAAATACAATACTTTTTTACTAGCATGGACTACGCCACACATTTTGAGCTAGACTTTATTGTAGGGTTGTAGAGGTGAATGGGATGCTAAGGGAACAGTGGGATGAAGGGGAACGGAAGAAGATAAATAGTGAATAGGTAGGTAAGATGATTGGGCGTGCTATGATGATGCCCGAAGACCTTTTTTAATTTAAAAAAAAAAAGATATCTAATAGATGTCTAATAAATGTCAAATAGATGTCTAATAGATGTCAAATAGATGTCTAATATATGTCTAATAGATGTCTAATAGATGTCAAATAGATGTCTAATAGATGTCAAATAGATGTCTAATATATGTCTAATAGATGTCTAATAGATGTCAAATAGATGTCAAATAGATGTCAAATAGATGTCTAATAGATGTCTAATAGATGTCTAATATATGTCTAATAGATGTCTAATAGATGTCAAATAGATGTCAAATAGATGTCTAATAGATGTCAAATAGATGTCAAATAGATGTCAAATAGATGCCAAATAGATGTCTAATAGACGTCAAATAGATGTCTAATAAATGTCTAATAAATGTCTAATATATGTCACATGGATGTCAAATAGATGTCTAATAGATGTCAAATAGATGTCAAATAGATGTCTAATAGATGTCTAATAGATGTCAAATAGATGTCTAACAAATGTCCAATAGATGTCAAATAGATGTCTAATAGATGTCTAATAGACGTCTAAAAATAGTTGTCTTGACTAAAAAAAAGCTGGTCTGCTTTAAATACGTTTTAGGGAGTAGGTGATTGGCTAAAAAGCCAGCTGCCAAAGCTTTGTTAACAAGTTAACTCCATTTAATAATTAAGTAATATTAAATTGTTATTAACTGATTAAATAGGGTGACACGGTGGCTTAGTGGTTAGCACTGTCGCCTTAAAGCAAGAAGATCGCGGGTTCGAGTCCTGGCTGAACCAGTTGGCATTTCTGTGTGGAGTTTGAACGTTCTCTCTGTGTTGACGTGGGTTTCCTCTGGGTGCTCAGGTTTCCCCCACAGTTCAAAAACATGTGCTAAAGGGGAATTGGAGAAATTGGAGTGTGGAGTGTGTGTGTGGATGAGTGTGTATGGATGCTTCCCAGTACTGGGTTGCAGCTGGAAGTGCATCTGCTGTGTAAAACATATGCTGGAATAGTTGGCGGTTCATTCCGCTGTGGCGACCTCTAAAAATAGAGACTAAGCCGAAGGAAAATAAATAAATCAATAAATTAAAAAAATAATAATAAATGCAAAAAATAAATAATAATAAAATAAAAACTAGACGCAAAATTCTCAAATTACATAACATTCAACTGGTCATTATACAGTTTCACAAACTGTAAATAATTAACAGCAATTTTAAAGTGCAGTTTTTAACATTTTTTTTGTTGGTGTAAACACTTTTGTAAATCACTACCAAGATGTTGGTAAAGTAAAATGAGTAAATATTAGTAAATAAATTCAAGTAAAATATTAGATCTTGGGTGAACTATCGCTTTAATAAAATTTTTAGTCTATAGCGAATATTTTGAAGAGCACCTACCCCTTTTCAAGATTTAAGATAGGTCTTTTATGTTTCCAGAATGTGTCAGTAAAGTTTCAACTCAAAACACCCATCAGATTATTTATTATACCTTTCAGAATGTTGGATTTTCTGCTCAGATAAACTGCACAGTGACAAACATGAAGGAAGCAGATCTCATGTAACGTTTGTGAGAAATACTACAATAAGAACTTTACCAATGATTATTTGATGTATTTGTTGTGGAGATAATTCAAGCCAATAGGTGAGTCATACACAATGTCGTTACAAAGTTCACGCACACACAGCGCACACATTTAACTTTGCACTGTTTTTGCACGCAAATGTGACAGGATACAGGTTAATATCCACTGCTGTATGGATATCTGTTATGTTAATGTACAAAAAAAACCTGATTTATTGTCCACTAACATAGATTGAAGCGTCTTCTTTTATAATTGTACTGATCTGCAGCTGTGGGCATGAATTACAGTGATTTTAGTCTTTATAACAAACATGCGCTGTTTTAAAATCATGTTAAACTTGTAAAATTTATTCTTGATCATATTTGATGATGAACCATGATCACAGAGAGCTCAACACATCTTTTAATCCCGGTTGGTATTACTAGAGATACGGTATTACTCGACTGTCAATCAATTCGGTGGGCGGAGAAACCACACTCCTTTGTCACATTGTAGTCGGCCTAAAAATGGGAGGGGTTTGGATCCTATTTTAGCGTCAGGACATTAAAACAAGAGACTTATTGTCTTTTTATCACTCCAATATGACTGTGGACACACTATACTGACACACAGTTCTGTTTAAACAGCTTACAAAAGATGATTTTCATCTATAGGCGCCCTTTAGTCTTAATCTCTTATGCAAAGAAATGTTTCCAGAAGCTTCTTAGTGGAGCATGGATGGCTAATGAATAACTTATTTTGCTGTGCATGATTTTGTGCATTTCACTGGCTACACCTAAATGAGACTATAAGTTGGAGAGTATTTAGTTGCGGTTTCCCTCAAACTGATTTTTTTGTCAGTGAAGGTGAGAGATGTGACTTGTTGAACGAGTTTCCTGCTGCGACGGAGCTGCGTGAAGCTCATGCAAACAAGCAACTAAACATCCTGCTGATCAGAGTAAACATCCAGACTCCAGAGTGCGTCAGTTTCTCTCTCTGAGTGCAGATGTTTGCATTTCAACACACTCATACTCAAAAAGATGTCCTCACAGTTTTTACTGGAAAAAGAAAGCTTGAGCTCTGACAAGTCAGGACTTCTTTAGGGTCACGGGGTGTTTGTTGCAGATGCATATGCTGGTTTTCACAATCACACACACACACACACACACACACACACACACACACACACACACACACACACACACACACACACACACACACACACACACACACACACACACACACACACACACACACACTACATGAATAGACATGCATGCAGATGACGCACTTAACAGGATGATGCCAAAATAGCTCATGTTTAACATTCTCAAATAGAGATTTACTGCCGTTTTACTCCATATTTGAGAGATTTTTCAGCTTTAGCTATTCTTTCCATAATATATTATGTACTTTTTTACATTTTGGCATTATTATAAATATGCTTTAATATTTTTTATTATCATTATACTTATATTTTAGTTATTATATGGTTTTTTTTTTTATCATAACATTGAAGTCATTTATATTATATGTTAAATATAATATATTTATATATTTTAAATATATTATATTTTTGTCATTTTAGTTATGTAACGTCTCTATGTTTCTTGTTGTAGACTACAATATAATTATAAATAAAATATTATATAATATAATATAATATAAAATAATATCATATAATATCTTAAAAATTTATATATTATAATACAATCTAATATAATATATTGTAATATAAAATAATATCATATCATATACCATAATAAAAAATAATAAAAAATAATATAATATAATATAAAGTAATATAATAAAATATAATATAATATAATATAATATAATATAATATAATATAATATAATATAATATATGTTGTTGTTTATATTATATTATATTATATTATATTATATTATATTATATTATATTATATTATATTATATTATATTATATATAAACAAGTTATAAAGTTACATTTATATATTGTCTTTTATTAATCTCATAATTTAGACTCAAAATATTATTAAATAATATTTTAGTTATATTTTTATGTCATTCAACTAAAATAGTAAGACTTACATTATAAAGCAGTTCTAATATATTATATGTAAACTATATGCAAGCTTGCATAATATAATATACATTGCATTATGTTAGTATTATGAGCAAACAGATGGGTTGATTTTGGGTGCATCCATGAAATAAAAAGTGGGAAAGAAACATATTTACGTATTCAACGTAGTTAAAAATGTAAAAGAAGTCAATAAAACATAATTTGTTGAGGTTTTTAAAGTTTCTATTGCCAAGAAAATATTTGTAACAAAGTCCCTCATTATTAGCTCAATTTAATACATTATTTATAAACGTATAAATATAAACATGTTATATATCCAAAATGATTGTATATACGAGTACACTCCCATCACAAATATCTTTTTTTTTTTTATATATTTTTATTAGGATGCTTTATATTTATATTTATTTATATTATCATTGTGCATATGCATTAGATTTGTCTTTCTATTTCTAAAGATGTTTGATGACTAAAATATTCATTAATTTTCCTTCGGCTTAGTCTTTATTTCAGAGGTCGCCACAGCGGAATGAATCAGCAACTATTCCAGCAGATGTTTTACACAGCGGATGCCCTTCAGGCTGCAACCCTGTACGGGGAAACACCCAAACACACTCATACTCTCTCTCACACACACACAATGGACAATTTAGTCCATCTAATTCACCTATAGCGCATGTGTTTGGACTGTGGGGGAAACCAGAGCACTCGGAGGAAACCCACGCCAACAAGGGGAGAACATGCAAACTCCACACAGAAATGCCAATTGGCCAAGCTGGGAACCAGTGACCTTCTTGCTGTGAGGTGACTGAGCCACCGTGCAATCCCTGTGATTAAAATATTTTAGTAAATAATTCTGCTCAAATACACCAAAATATACGAGCTATATTCACTGAGAAATAGATAAAACATTAATTTTGGAAATGGGGTGAGCACTGTATAAGGTGCACACTCACTCTGAGCTTGTTAATGTGTTTTGAGAGTTAATGAGTGTGTAAACCAGCAGAAACACCAATAAACGCAGCCCTCACACACTCATGAGAGCGTAACTGTGGATACACAAGCAGCCAAAACCCAAACAAAACTCAGCTGAAACTCTGCAGTGCACATTCAGACAGCAATATACATCTGATTCATTATTTCTGACATGGAGATTTTAAACGATTAACAGTCATGTGGAAGAGACATCCCTCAGAGGACTTCAGCGTGGACAACATCAGATATTTCTCCAGACACAAAGGAGAGGTCGGTAAGCATTATCTTTCTCACATATTTATACCAGGACTTACTGAAGAGACCTAAAAATGTCATTCAGCGTGATCGTTTATTTGCAAATAATTTTGTCAGGCATATTTAGTAGAAGAATGACTTGATCAAACATTAAAAGGATTAATAATTATCTTTTAAAGGGCACCTATTATGCAAAAATCAAAGGGTTTGAACTCAGTAGTGTGTGATTATAACTAGCTTCTAAATGTAAAAATGCATTAATTTTATTTTTCATAATCATTTGAAAAAAAACATTTTGTCTGCAGAAACACTGATTGACATTCTCCCTTGTCAATCAGAGGGGGAAATTCCCGCCGATTAGTGACCATTTCTCCCTCATTAGCATAGGACATTAGTCTTATTTCTGAATCTGCCACTATGCTGACACACAGGCATTTGTAGCTCCGCCCTCTTTTGAAAAGAGCACAAACTATTTTGAATTTAAAGGGACAGTCACCAAAATGGCCCAATTAGAATCAAAGACTTGGAGTTGCAGATTCAAAGAGATATAAGGCATTATTTGTGGGGTATTTTGAGCTAAAACGTCACATATAGACACTCTGGGGACATCAGAGACTTATTATACATCTTGTAGAAAGGGGCATAATAGGTCACCTTTAAATGATTATACTCTACAGCTCTCCTTAAAACCACTAGGTTTTACCCATTTGTCAAAAGCACGTTTCTAATGATTTAATATAGAAATAAAATGTAGTTATTCTATGACAGCAAATCTATGCAAAAAGAAGCAAGCCGCAGGGTTTATGCACAGAGTAAACTAAACCGCAAGACAACAACAGACCTACACACGAGGAAACTGGGGCCCAATATATTGTCCATATTTTGCCTCCCTCCAGGTGAACTGCTGCGCTTTTTCTCCTGACTGTCAGCTTCTGCTCACCTGTTGTGATGCCGGCAAACTCTACCTATGGAAAACTAGCACCGCCAAACTCCTGGCCTCAGTCAGCGGACACACGGGTATAGAACTATCAGCCATTTAGCACAGGACTATCAGCCATTTAGCACAGGACTATCAGCCATTTAGCACAGGACTATCAGCCATTTAGCACAGGACTATCAGCCATTTAGAGCGGGTCTATCAGCCATTCATTTAGGGCGGGTCTATCAGTATTTAGGGCGGGACTAACAGCCATTTAGGGCGGGACTATCAGCCATTTGGCACAGGACTATCAGCCATTTAGGGCGGATCTGTCAGCCATTTAGGGCGGGTCTATCAGGCATTTAGGGTGGGCTATTGGGCATTCAGCACAGGACTATCAGCCATTTAGCACAGGACTATCAGCCATTTGGGGCAGGTCTATCAGCCATTTAGGGCGGGTCTATTAGTCATTTAGGGTGGGACTATCAGCCATTTAGGGCGGGTCTATCAGCCATTAGGGCGGGTCTATCAGGCATTTAGGGCGGGTCTATCAGGCATTTAGGGCGGGACTATCGGCCATGTAGCACAGGACTATCAGCCATTTAGGGCGGGTCTATCAGTATATAGAGCGGGACTTTCAGCCATTTAGGGCGGGACTATCAGGCATTTAGGGCGGGACTATCAGCCATGTAGCAGAGGACTATCAGCCATTTAGGACGGGACTATCAGCCGTTTAGGGCGGGACTATCGGCCGTTTAGGGCTGGACTATCAGCCATTTGGCACAGGACTATCAGCCATTTAGGGCGGATCTGTCAGCCATTTAGGGGGGGTCTATCAGGCATTTAGGCTGGGGCTATTGGGCATTCAGCACAGGACTATCAGCCATTTAGCACAGGACTATCAGCCATTTGGGGCAGGTCTATCAGCCATTTAGGGCGGGTCTATTAGTCATTTAGGGTGGGACTATCAGCCATTTAGGGCGGGTCTATCAGCCATTAGGGCGGGTCTATCAGGCATTTAGGGCGGGACTATCGGCCATGTAGCACAGGACTATCAGCCATTTAGGGCGGGTCTATCAGTATATAGAGCGGGACTTTCAGCCATTTAGGGTGGGACTATCAGGCATTTAGGGCGGGACTATCAGCCATGTAGCAGAGGACTATCAGCCATTTAGGACGGGACTATCAGCCGTTTAGGGCGGGACTATCAGCCGTTTAGGGCTGGACTATCAGCCATTTAGGGCAGGACTATCAGCCAATTAGGGCGGGTCTGTCAGGCATTTAGGGCAGGACTATCGGCCATTTAATGCGGGACTATCAGCCATTTAGGGCAGGACTATCAGCCATTTAGGGTGGAGCAATCGGCCAGATGTTTGAGACAGGGCCATCATTTTAGGCAAGTACTAAAAGTAGGCAATATATCTTTATCTTTCGTTTGTCTGTTGTTCTGCAGGTCCAGTGAAGTGCTGTGTTTTCTCCAGTGACGGTCGGCTGTTTGCGAGCGCGTCTCATGATTGCAGCGTCCGAATCTGGTGCAGCTCCAGCCTCAAATGCACACACACACTGACAGGTGTGAACACAGAAATACACACTGTGATGCATTGCATCATTCACAGCATCAGCAGTAACAAAAATATCATTTAAATTCACTATTATGCCCAAGAGTTCTGGCCCAGATTTGGCATAAAGCTGGCACAGCAGGCATTCATCCAGCGCTGGCATACAGCATGTGGGCCAAACATGACTCGGGTTTGGCAGAAGTGGCAAACAATACTTGGCCCAGATGTTAAATGTAGTATTTGGCCCAGATGTTAAAAACTGATATGTGGGCCATGACAGTTTGGCCCATCTTGACCCACATTTAAAATAGATTAAAACAATCAGGTTGCTTCCAGAAAAAGCATGCCCATAGCACCCCTAAAGTGCAATGATTTAAGGGTTTATCAGCTTCATTGTAGTCGTGACACACCAATATATCTGGCCCAGTTCAGCCTCAGTTATGGGTTATTAACTTGGCCTAGATATGGTCCATGTTTGGCCCTTGTCTGGAAGCCAAACTTAGTCCAGTCTTGTACCATATTCACTGCGGCATGTGGGCAAAGCAAAAGCTGATTGTGTGGGTCAGAGCTGGACCAGAGACATTTTGCTATGTGGGTACATTAATATACTGTATATATCATATTATACTATATTATGCACTGTATATTATATATTATACTATAACTGATCGGTAATATTTGTCCCAACATTGGGTCAGATATTGACAAACCCAACCGTTTGGTAATTTTAATTGAATTGAAAAAAATTAACCCCTGTGATGTTGGGTTGTGTATATTTGACTCAAAGTTAGGTTAACAACCCAGCATTTTTAGAGTGTATAGATTCAGATGACGTTTACTATAGTAACTGTTGTTGGCCTTCAGCTCACAGGCGCAGTGTGGAGACGGTGAGCTTCAGTCCGGACGGTCAGTGGCTGCTTTCGGGTGGATGGGACAACAGAGCCCTGATCTGGAGCATTCAGGTGAGACACAAATATTGGTCGACAATCTGTATCTTTACCCTGCTGAAAAATCCAGCTTAAACCAGCCTAGGCTGGTTGGCTGATTTAAGCTGGTCGACCAGGCTGGTTTTAGAGGGGTTTTGGCCATTTCCAGGCTGGTTTCCAGCCATTTCCAGCCTGGTCTTAGCTGGTCAGGCTGGGAGATGACCAGCTAACACCAGCTTGACCAGCCTAGCCAGGCTGGGAGCCCAGCCCAAACCAGCTATGTCCAGCTTAAACCAGGCTGGTCAAGCTGGTTTTAGTTGGATTTAGCTGGTCATTTTCCAGCCTGACCAGCTAAGACCAGGCTGGAAATGGCTGGAAACCAGGCTGGAAATGGCTGGAAACCAGCCTGGAAATGGCCAAAACCCCTCTAAAACCAGCCTGGTCAACCAGCTAAACCCAGCCAACCAGCCTAGGCTGGTTTAAGCTGGATTTTTCAGCAGGGTAATAAAAATAATTAACATTGTGTATACCTTAAAATGGCGGCAAGATGGCTCAGTGGTTAGCACTGTCACCTCACAGCAAGAGGGCCACTGGTTCGAATTCTGGCTGGGCCAGTTGGTATTTCTGTGCAGAGTTTGCATGTTTTCGCGGTGTTGATGTAGGTTTCCTCTGGGTGCTCTGGTTTCCCCCACAGTCCAAACACATGTGCTATAGGTGAATTGGATAAGCTAAATTGGCCGTAGTTTATGTGTGTGAATGTGAGTGTTTCCCAGTACTGGTTTATGGCTGGAAGGGCATCCGCTAGGTAAAACATAAGCTGGACTAGTTGACGGTTCATTCCACTGTGGCGACCCCTGATAATTAAAGGACTTAGTCGAAAGAAAACGAATGAATGATTGCTTTACTTGCAGTAATGAGTACATTTCCATCCTAAACCCCAAACATCGACTAAAGGCATGACCGTCAGCCTGTGTTGTGTGTAGTGACAGGTGTGTTTTCAGCGCAGTAATGTTGATGTGTGTGTGTGTTGTTTTCAGAGCGGTGCGCTGCTGGAGGAGCTGAAGGGTCATAATGCAGCTGTTCAGAGCAGCGTTTTCTCATCCGACTCGCAGTCTGTGGTATAGGAGATGGGATATCTCTGTGCTGAGTCTGTTTGTTTGGAGTCGTCATTTCTCCTCTTCTCCACAGGCAACGGGCTCCTGGGATCGAGCCGTGAGAGTCTGGAAGCTGCGGGATTGTCAAGCTGAGGCCGTGGTGTTGCAGGGGCACCTGGGAAATGTGGCGTGTCTCTGTTTTTCTGTCACTGGGATGCTGGTCAGTTTGCCAAAGCAGATTTTGTTTGATATTTGAATCGGGATAAACAGGATGTGCTTCTTTAATCATGCCTAAAGGGATAGTTCACCCCGAAATGTCAAAAATCACCCGAATTCCCGTCATCATTTGCTCATCATTCACACTCAGACAATTTTGCTTACCCAATTCACCTATAGCGCATGTGTTTGGACTGTGGAGGAAACCGGAGCACCTGGAGGAAACCCAAGCTAACACGGGGAGAACATGCAAACTCCACACAGAAATGCCAACTCTCCCAGCCGGGGCTTGAACCAGTGACCTTCTTGCTGTGAGGTGACAGCGCTACTCGCTGCGCCACCGTGTCATCGAATTAAAAAAACGAATGATGTAAATTCAGTTGTAAGATGATATTATTGGTGTTACTTTTGTCCTCTGATGTCCTCTGCCAGCGTTACTGGCTTTTGACCAGTAGTATCTATATGTGTACAGTGTAAAACCAACAGTCAACTTTATCAAATGAGTGTAGTTAACTCAAAATTGACTGAAAGTTAATTCTACAAATTTGATTAGTGTTTTGAACTCAAAGTTGAAGGTAATGAATTAATTAAATAACTCATTACTTCAACTTAAATGGAGTAAGTTCACAGTACTTGTATAGGTTAGTTTAGCTCAAATGGTAATTTGTAATGTTAATTCAGTCATGTTGATCCTGGACCATCATCATCATTTAAATACAGTGTAAATTCAATAATGTTGATCCTGGATCATCATCATCATTTAAATACAGTGTAAATTCAGTAATGTTGATCCTGGACCATCATCATCATTTAAATACAATGTAAATTCAGTAATGTTGATCCTGGACCATCATCATCATTTAAATACAGTGTAAATTCAGTAATGTTGATCCTGGATCATTATCATTTAAATACAATGTAAATTCAGTAATGTTGATCCTGGACCATCATCATCATTTAAATACAGTGTAAATTCAGTAATGTTGATCCTGGACCATCATCATCATTTAAATACAATGTAAATTCAGTAATGTTGATCCTGGACCATCATCATCATTTAAATACAGTGTAAATTCAGTAATGTTGATCCTGGATCATTATCATTTAAATACAATGTAAATTCAGTAATGTTGATCCTGGACCATCATCATCATTTAAATACAGTGTAAATTCAGTAATGTTGATCCTGGATCATTATCATTTAAATACAGTGTAATTTCTGTAATGTTGATCCTGGATCATTATCATTTAAATAGTGTAAATTCTGTATAGTTGATCCTGGACAACTTAAATGGAGTAAGTTCACAGTACTTGTATAGATTTTAACTCAAATGGTTTGTGGCAATCAGTTTCCTCAAATGGTTAACTCATTGGGTTTTACAGAACTCAAATTGCTTCGTTTACTCAAATGGATTAAGTTCACAGCACTCTTTAGGATTAGTTTTTGAACTTAAATGGTTTGTTGCAATTGGTATCCTCAAATGGTTTGAGTTATCTTAACTTATTGGGTTTTACAATGTGTGTGTTTTAGGCCTCAGGCTCATGGGACGGCACTGTGCGTGTTTGGCTGCCGGAACGTCACACGTGTCTGTTTGTATTGGGAGGCTGTGAGCGTGTTTGGGTCAGGAGTTTGGCCTTCTCCACTGATGGACGGGTTTTAGCATCTACTGCTGAAGGCGACATGGTAAACCAAACACACGTTGGGTTTTGTCTTCCCGTAGACATAATGATTTTATACTGTATATTCTATCCTCTTCCACTAAGCATTTTACAATATACTTGATTTGGTGTGATTTTTGAGCTGTTATACTCATAGGCACCAAAAATAGTTCTCACAGTCATAATTTAGGACCAGGGCGGGGCCAAGTCGAAGCACTCACTCTGATGCCCTGGGCTCTGTGATTGGTTGGGGAAATTCCAAACTTAACCAAAACATACCATCACAATAGGCTTAAGACTGGCAAGCAAAATCGGGACATTGTAACCTGCAGAATCTAGGAACTTTAAAAATAAATAATTAAATAACATAGTCTAAATTTAGTGGTATTACCTGTTGGGGGCAGTGTTAAGGGTAACTCATTACAAACCCTGCAAGTTCTGAAGGAGATGTCAAAACGTCAGCAAAGGTCAGAAAAAGTGATGTAAAAGTAACTGAAAAGTAATGTAAAGCATTACTTACCATAAAAAGTAACTAAGTAATGCAACTAGTTATTTTTTCAGGAAGTAACTCAATATTATAATGCATTATTTTTAAAAGTAACTTTCACCAACACTGCTTGTGGATACATTTGGTCCCTACGAAACTATGTACGGCAGGAACACATACACGTAAACATGGTTTACAGGGACACTCCATAAGCGTAATGTATTTTATACAGTAAAACTGCCTATTTAATGGACCTACCTCTCATACCCCTAAACCAAACACTTACAGGAATTTAATTTAATAGGAAAAAACTAGATCATCATACTCATGACAGGATACAACTTCTGGTCCAAATAAACCTGTACACACACTCTTATAATCATCCATACCATCTCAGAGGCAAAGTTTGATTTTGTTATATCCGTTTATCAGGTGAGGATCTGGGATATGAGCACTGGAGAGTGTCTAAAGAAGCTACAGGTAGGGATGCACTATCTTATTGGAACGTTCACATAATTGGATAATAAATACTTGCAAAATGTAAACATCAGCCCGATATGGAAAATTATGCTGATTATGAACCAGCAATAACTTGCCTGCCAGGTTCAGTTAAGGAATAAGCATTAATTGATTATTTTATCTTATTTAATGGTCTGACGGGAAATAAAAAACAAACCAGACACATGTTCATTAACTTTTCAAAACTGTACATTAAAAAGACATCCGCATCTGCCATACAGAGTTTAAAAACACTGGTGAAAATGCAGTATTAAGCATCTTTGACTGGTGATTATGGCATCATAGAGCTTCATGATGACGATAATGTTGACGTGTGTGTCTGTGCGCGTGTTTTAGGGTCATAAGGACTCAGCATATGGTTGTGTTTTCACCCCTAATGGAGAGCTTCTGACCACCGGCTCTGAGCAGCTCGATGAGGAAGAAGAGGAGGAAGAGAACACAACTGAAAAAGGGAGAACAAATCTAGAAGTGACACCTATGCTCTAGATGAGGCTAGTCTGTCATTTATCTGCTCCTGCTTATGAAACACAAAGACTCAGGACACATCTTGACTCCAGGGTGAGCGGGGGATTTTATTTTTCAGTGAAAAACAAAAGTACAGCTTTTTATGCCTTGACGGCGAACTTGCGAATGGAGTAGAGACGAGATTTCCTCTGCATCTTCTTAGTCATCAGGTTCTCTTCGTGTTTTGTGAGCTGACGACGGATGGCACGGGTCTTCTTGGGTCTCAGGTCCAAAGGCTTGTACTTCTTACCCTGAAAAGTTAAAAGAGCCCAGTTTACTTCAATTCTACAGCTTGGATATGATTCATTATGAAATCAGTTCCAAATACCAATTTTCCTGGATTAAACTTGATTTGAGGAACACAGAACATGCTTCAATCTTGACTTTATTTATTTGCTTAAATATTCCCAGACACAACCCGCATCACAATTTGTGCATTCAAAATTGGAATAACTCCAAGACTTTTAAATTGTTCCATCTGTATTTTAGCAATACTACTGAAACTAAAAATCAAACAAAAAGTTCTCAGAGGCGTCGGTGCTCATTGGGTAAGAGATTATCCGGAATAAACAGCAAAGGTAAGTCCAAGCCACTCAAAATTTGGAAAACATTTTAAAAAGTCTTTGACATGGCAATTCCTTAAAACCAAACCTCAGGAATAAGGAACAGCCATTTAGAACCTTTAAGGAATAGCCATGTCAATAAAGGCTTTCATATTTTTCCCCAAATTTTTTAGGCACCTTGGACACCTTGCTGTTTTCATAAACTAATTTAGCATATTTGTCTGACCAATATAATCCTTACAGATTTACTCCTTTGAAAACTCATGTAGTGGATTTTCCTTTCGCTACTGGTAAAGATTCAGAAAATAAAAATAAATAAAAACTTGTAAAATGTAAAAATTTGTAATATTTAAAAATAGAAATATTGTCCAACCACATTTAATTGAGAACAACAAAAAATATAAATAATATAAATTTATTTCTATTCAAAGAATGTGTAAAAAAAATACTGGTAATGGAAAATAATCAAGGTTTCTGCAGGTTTCACCAAGTTAAATTTAAGACTTTAGGACATTAAGACTATTATGAATGAAATTTTAAACTCATAAAAGGCTAAGGGGTAAGGAATTTTTCAAATGGCGCAGATGGAAACGATTTTTATTTTCCCTATCAAAAAATATATATAATAATTGAATACATTTAATAATACAATAATAAATAAATAAAATTAACTATTTTAGATTTCTTAGCAAAATATTTTAAATAGGGTGTAAAAAAGCCAGTTCTACTTGCATCCATATGCTTTTCTTCCAACATAAACTTTAAAAGAAAAATTTAACAATTATTAAGTGTAAAAACTATAATAAACTAAATGCATGCACAACAATCTGTCCAGGTCAGGGTCTTCAGCAGTAATTACATGGAGCACTTTTAAACAAATCATATTGTAAGGTAAAAATTATACCACTATGATAGTTAAAAATTACCCTTTTAAATACAAATGTGAAAGTTTGGAGATGGATTGTTGGTGATTGCATGGGTTTTGGCAGCATTACATAAACAAAGGAAAATAAAGACCCATTTAAAAAAAAAAAAAAAGAGATTGAAGACCTACAACACAATTCGGTGAATTATGATTGAGATTTAACACATTAAGCACCTGCAGAAACCCTGATAATGCTATTTTATTTTTAAAGATGAAAGGGTTTAATTGAGAATATAAGATATGTTGCATTGAGAGAATTTGTAAAAATTTTAACTTTTCTTTTGACAATTACTTGGAAAAAAAACCCCAGAAATATGAACATATCCTAATATAGAGAAACTCCAAATGTTGGTTTAAACAAGGCTGGTATAATGAAAACGAATCACTGTTGCAGCTAAAGTTAATACTGTTTTACATGTTTTAGTAACATCCCTTTTCAAAACAACTAGGCTCTCCACTCCAATAGAACTGAACTGCAGCTGAAGCCAATCAGATGACGGGATATAAATGTTCTGTCGGCTTCTCACAGAGGATCAAAATGTCTTTCAAGACTCCACTGTGAGAAGTCGTGTTTCTATAGCAAGAGATTTTCACACCGTCTCCACACGAGCAGGAGGAGTGCTGGGTGATCATCTTGCTGGAGACGCACTGATGTGCTGAGGAGTCACAGCTTTACAATTCATCACTGGATTCACATTATAGCAATGTTCATTACAGGTTCTCACTTGGTTAAAGGTCAAATTAAGCTAATTTATTAAGATAACAACCACATCTTCAAAAATTTCCAGTAACATAATGGGGTTCCAGATTATATTTGGATTGTCAATATGAAACCGTTTTCACCAGACTTCATAATTTATTTATTTTTTTTAAATGCACAAATAGTCCCCTCCAGTGACAAAAATCTATAGATTTGCAGATGATTGCGTCATCAGCATTAAACTGACCTTGTAAAACTTCCTCAAGTTCTCCTTCTGTGTCTGGTTGATGACTGTGAGGACTCTGGCGATGGACTTGCGGACAACACGGCTAAAAAGAGAACACAAAAGTTAGATCTGCATATTCAAGCGTGTCAATGAATGCAATGATTAATATAGGGCTGCGTGATACTGACAGAGACAGGTTGATTTTTCTTTATGATAATGAAAGTATTTTTCAGTTAAGGATTAGCTGGTTCAGGCTAGTCATGATTAAATGTAACACTAAATTAAGCGTCATTAATGAATGATTCTTTAAAACTATTCAAATAACTCAGGGAATAAGGAATTCATTTAGAAAATAGAAAGTTGATGACAATCTTTAAGATTTACTCAAATGATCATTAATATTATTATTAGGGCTGGGCAAAGATTAATGGCATCCAAAATAAAAAAAGTTCTCGTGATATATTGGTGTATTTATTATTTATGTAATGGAAAAACAAAACAATAATTACATAGATTAAAATGCATATGTAATTTGTATCTTATACATTTTATATCCAAACAAACACTCCAATATATCCATGAATGTGCGCATTCATGCAACCCACAAAAAAATAAACATTAGAGACTAAATTTATCATGTAGATAAATGTGCACAGTACATCCAGTCAAAACATATTTTGAAAGCGATAAAATTTAGCCCTGCACTAATTATTATTATTATAAATTTAGCTAAAGAAAAAGCATCCTCCACAAAAAGTTAAAATTCAACAATCGATATTTACATTATATATAAAAAGTTAATATTTTAATATTAATAATAATAACAAATCATGCGTCATAACTGAATTGTCATCTTAAACCTAAAATATGCACTAATAAGCTTTATGCAAGTTCTTTCAGACTATTTAAATGTAATTTTTTTTTTTTTTGCAACGCAAGAGACACAAATATCTGCTTGCACATTTACCAAGATAAATAATGGTAAATGTTCCTATGAAACCTGAGGCTCATATAAAACTGTTTAAGACAGGGCTGTCCAAAGTAAGTCCTGGAGGGCCGGTGTCCTGTTGACTTTAGCTCCAACTTGCTTTAACACACCTGCCTGGAAGTTTCTAGTATACCTAGTAAGAGCTTGATTAGCTTGTTCAGGAGTGTTTGATTAGGGTTGGAGCTAAACTCTCCAGTACACTGGCCCTCCAGGACCAAGTTTGGACACCCCTGGTTTAAGACAACTGGGTTCCTCACTATATTTAAAAAAAAAACTCCAGCTGAAGCCAATCAGATGATGGGATATAAACAATCTGTCGGCTCCTCACAGCGGATGAAAATGTCTTTCAAGACTCCACTGTGAGAAGTCTTGTTTCTTTAGCAACTATCTCCATACGAGCAGGAGGAGCGCTGGGTGATCATCTTGCTGGAGGCGAAAGGGAGGTGATGAGCATTATGAAAAACATGTACAATCCTGAAGTGATGCAGCATGTCTGGGGTGCGACCCCATTGAGGTCCACCTCACACCGAGCAATTTCAGCCATAATTTGAGAAACTTTGGAAAACCTACAAGATTGCTGATTGTCATTCGGTCGTATTAGGGCCTGTCCACAGTAACACGTTTACATCTAAAATACGTGTTTTTCTCCGTTTTAGCCTTCGGGGGTCCGTTCTTCGTAGTGGATTACTCAGTTAGCTGGATTTGATTATTGACGATTTGACATGATCCAGGATCGTTTCGTTCTTCAAAACTGATCTGAGAGTTGTCATAGCAACAGTTTTGCTAGCTCAAACCCGGTTGGAAGCAGGTTTAATTCATATAAACAGGATTAGAATGGCTCATTTCAAGCAAAGATAATACAGAAAGTATGTACCAAACTCTGATATTTTCTTACATTAGTAGTTATATACACTTGGGAAAATACTATTTTTTTAAACTATATAAAAGTTATAGTTATTATTAAAATAAATGAAGTTATATATTAATAAAACTTATGCAATCTGCAGCCCCGAAATGAAAGTACAAAGACTGCCACCTGGTGGTGCAAAGAGAAAACTTTGATTTTCTAAACATCCAGTTATTCTTTACACTGATAAAAAAAATTGCTACTCTAATACTACTATGGGTACTATATTAAGGAAAATCTGCTCTAACTGTATAACTAAAACTGCTCCCGACTCAAAGGGCCAATCATGCAGCCCATAACAAGGTGTAAAGTTATTGCGTTAATATTTAACAAACCATTTACAATAGATTTTCTGTAATTTTGCTCACATGGATAATTGAATATTAATCAGATGATGTCATTACGCTGCTGTGCCGTCAGCCAATCGTTGCATTACTGATCATAATTGAAGATCGATAGATGTCCTTCACAACACACGCAGCAATCTCAGATCAGTTTATCCAGACGTTTTAATCAGATTCACAAACTTGTTTGAAGAACCAAATTAGCGAGAGATCAGAAATCAAGATTAAAAGATCCAGAATCTGCCAAATCATCTTGGATCATTTAAGCTAAGTTACGAAGAACAGACCCCAGGCCACACTGAGATAGTGTTGGGCAACAAATAATTTTATAAGCACTCTTCAAAGTAGGCCAATAGGACAATGCCATTATCAAGTCACCATGTGAACTGATAATTATGCTTTTTTAGTCATTTAACCTATTCAGATATAGTTGGGTACAGCAGTTGTTTTGGATTCAGCCATGTAAATGAATTGTCAGCTTGTACAGGTCTAGATTGGTTTTATTCAGGTGGCACGGTTTATTCAGAGCTTTTGTCTGCTACACTATTTTCTGTTCGCTTTTGCAAACTTCATGCTGTGTCAAGGCCTATTCACACAAAGCATCAGCTGGAAAAAATGGTTCTGAATGTAATCCCGACAAGAGAATGTGAGCGATGCTATTCTTTTAACACTGACTTTTAGAACGATCTTTATCATGCTTGGAGTAAACAGGCCTTTACAACATCTCCACCTCACCATCAGTCTTGTAAAAGGCCTGTCAGTTTTCCTAGACATTTTGCTGTGATGCTTTATAGAGCCAGAAATTAAACATCATACGAAAATTATGCAGGCTAAAGCATCTTGGATCCTAACGCATGCAGAGTACAGGGACGAAAAGAGTTTTCAGCCTTTTCGAAGAACATTTGGAAAATGATAGCGATGAAAACATTTCAAAATGAATCAGTTGACATCTTATGCGGAGTTCAGACTGCATCATTTTAGCCCAGATTTTGACTCACCGACAAATACCTGAAATCACAGGCTAATCTGTGCTTGTGCAAGTGAGTGACAATAATTACTCAAAATAACTATTAATGACGCGATCTGAGAGAATCGCCTACAAGTCACCGATGCCTGTGAGATATTTGACGTGCTAAATATCTGGAGCTGTCGGCGATTCAAATCATGCCGTGTGAATTGAGTTTGGACTGAAAATAACATCAGCGATCACCAACAGCCAATGAGAGAGCAGCTTTCACTTGTGTGTGTGTGTGTGTACCTGCAGGAGGCTAGGGGAGA
The DNA here is from genome assembly GCF_052040795.2 of Danio rerio. Lineage (NCBI taxonomy): Eukaryota > Metazoa > Chordata > Actinopteri > Cypriniformes > Danionidae > Danio > Danio rerio. The sequence goes on from NC_141041.1 coordinate 6,974,098, forward strand.
AGTTTAAAGCGCTCATTTTCGGTTTATTTAGACGCAAGAAATGGACGAAAAACTAGTGGAGGTTTGACAGGAGCACCCAGTTCTGTCGGGAAAGGTATGGCTAAGTCGAGGAGACATGGCTAATTCCCTTCAAACCCAGGTGGGCAAATATGTACATTTTCTACCCCATTAAAGGCTTCTTGTTTGTTATGTAGTTAATAACAAAAGATAAACTCCGTGTTTTTAGTTGTAATGAGTAGTTAAGACGAAGTTGTTGGCGATTCTTCCTATTGTAAAGTCATGCAATGTGAAAGCCCCTGTCGCCGATCCATCTTGCAGTGTAAACAAAAAAGCGACAAATCGCAAGCCCAGATAGTCAAGCAGTGTGAAAACATCCGACACGACTACTTTGAAAATCATGCAGTCTGAACTTGGCATTAGTAGTAGACATGAGCCTGATTCAAGTCTACCTCCATCACTCACATTTTTGAGAGCTTGGAAGCAGCTCCACCGGTAACCTTGGCAACGCGGAGCTGGGAAAGTTCCACCTTCAGATCATCCAGCTGTTTCAGCAGCTCCTCCTTTTTCTTTCCGCGAAGGTCTCTGGCCTTGATCTTTGCCTAAAACACAAATTACTCATTAACATTCACGCACAAACTAAACATTTTAATGCTAATGTAAAATTACGTACTCAGAATTTATTTGTACAAAGTATTAAAAAGAACAAGTTTATTTAGTTCATATCAGTGTTGGGTTACTTCAAAAAATACATCATTAAATTTGTATTTAAACTAAATTTTTACTGTGTCTGAAAAGTAACTCAGTCACTCAACTAAAACAACTTGACTTAAAATTCAGCGCATTACATATAAATCTCAATACCATATAAATGATGGAAAATAAACTCAACTTACAGCCAAACAGGTCATTTAAGCAGTATTAAAAATGGTAACACCTTAAGAATAATAAACATGTAACAAAATATGCAAAGTCAATGACAATATTCATACAAATTTTCATTGAGTGTTTCTCAAGACTTCATCCATTCATAATTCTGCTTCTCTTGATTGATTTATCCAGAACTGTTTCCTTTATACATTAACACAAGTACATTACAATGAACTAATTAAATTACCTGGAAACTAAAAGTAGTCCCTTACTTCACTTTTTCTACCTAAAAGTAATCTAATTACAGTAATTACACCCAACACTGGTGTGTGTTCGTATATAGATAGGAGACACAAACATAAGCACAGACGTACCAAACTAAACTTATGCTTTTGACATTTGCACAGTGAATACACAACGACTGTTACATAAATATCACTAATGTGTTAGATAAATATCACTAATGTCGATAGTTTGGAGACGCATGTCAGCTCAAAGCGATCAAACAAACGTGTTTTACAAGATTTAATTTACGTCCAACTGCTTTTAACAACTGAAAGCCAAAGTGTGGAAATCCAGATCGATAATTTCATTTTTGAGTATTTAGAAACGCAATTTAAAGCTGCTCCAAATCATATGCTAGGCTAAACAGGCTAACCCGTCTGAACAGCTTCAGGAGGCCACCCAATGCATCGCCTCATCACTCAAAAAACAATTTATTTTAAAATCATCGATTGAAATACTGGACTCAAAGTCAAGCGTTCAATTTAAAGTTTCTATAAAACCTGCTCTCGTTGTGATTTAACACGTATTTTCGACAAGATTGGTTAAGATTGTTCGGTTTCAGCAAAACCCTCACCATTTTTCTCGATGGCTGCCACAAGAAAGGAAGTTGCAGCGGTCACGTGGGAAAATCTGCCGGGTTACGGGAGAAACTAAACGAGTGCGGGAGGGATGATGGAGCGTTCCATTCTCCTCTTAAATGGGGCGATTGATGACAATAATTGATTTCAGAATTTTATTTAAATCTATAAAACATGTAAACTGCTTTAAAGCTCTTACTTTGTCAACTTATATGGATTGACTCCCCTAAATGTATTTTAATTTGTATTAGTATGATTGAATGTATTATTTATGGTGTTATTATTATTTTTTACTATTTTGTTTATTTTTTTGCTGCTTGGATATAATGTTATATGTGTTTACCAATGGAAATTGAAAATGCCTGTTTGTTATTTGAAGGATTAATAAAATGTTTGTTGCTCAAACATCTCACATAGCAAAATGTCTCTGGCCCACACAATCAGCTTTTGCTTGGCCCACATGCCACAGTAATTTACAGTACATGATTGGACCAAGTCTGGGTTCCATACAAGGGCCAAACATGGACCATATCTGGGCCAAGTTTCATCCAAGTTAATTACATAACTGGGCCAGATTTGTTGGTGTGTCATGACTGCAATGAATGTTTCTTTACTCAAAAATTATTTAAATGCATTTTAAAAGTGGGTCAACATAGGCCAAACTTATGTGGCCCACATATACACTTTTAACATCTGGGCCAAATATTACATTTGATCTGGCCCAAGTCTTAAAGATAGTGCCACCTCTGCCAAACCTCTGCCAAATACATGCTGTATGCCAGTGGTTCTCAAACTGTGGTACGTGTACCACTGGCATGCACTAAATTCCAGGGGTTTCATTACCACGACGTAAAATGGGCGTGGCTCGGTCGGTGTTTGGGAAACGCCCCCTTAAAAAAAAAAACAATACTGAGAGGTCACCGATCATGCGCAGTACAGGTTCTTTTTTAGCGCGGTCATTTCAAACAGGATGATTATGGATAAAGAACCTACCGCGGTGGATAACGAAGGAAAAAACAATCATACAGGTTATTTTTTTGTTGTTATAATGTTATATTTTAAAGATTTCATTAGCAAGAACAGCTGACCTAGTTTTAATCCGTTTTACTCCGTTTTACTGTCTCTGGGCTTTTGTACTTCCATTTTAAACCAAATAATAATGGTTGTGGTAAGATTAACCGTGTTTTTGTAGTTTAAAATATGGTATTCAGTCATGTTTAAACAAATAAATACCACATTTTCTGTAATAAATCGTGGTTAATTTTTCTTTCTCGATCTTAGTTAATTAACATAACTCATATTTATTTTCTATTTTTATTTAAAGTCATCATACACAAAACACCTGGGATCAGGACAGGTATCTGATGTCAACTAATATAAAAGTGATCATACATGTAACCCCTGGGATCAGGACAGGTATCTGATGTTACTGTATATAAAAGTGATCATACATGAAACCCCTGAGATCAGGACAGGTATCTGATGTTAATGTATATAATATAAAATTGATCATACATGAAACACCTGGGATCAGGACAGGTATCTGATGTTAATGTATATAATATAAAAGTGATCATACATGAAACCCCTGGGATCAGGACAGGTATCTGATGTTAATGTATATAATATAAAAGTGATCATACATGAAACCCCTGAGATTAGGACAGGTATTTGATGTTACTGTATATAAAAGTGATCATACATGAAACCCCTGGGATCAGGACAGGTATTTGATGTTAATGTATATAAAAGTGATCATACATGAAACCCCTGGGATCAGGACAGGTATCTGATGTTACTGTATATAATATAAAAGTGATCATACATGAAACCCCTGGGATCAGGACAGGTATCTGATGTTACTGTATATAATATAAAAGTGATCATACATGAAACCCCTGGGATCAGGACAGGTATTTGATGTTAATGTATATAATATAAAAGTGATCATACATGAAACACCTGGGATCAGGACAGGTATTTGATGTTAATATATATAAAAGTGATCATACATGAAACCCCTGGGATCAGGACAGGTATTTGATGTTAATGTATATAATATAAAAGTGATCATACATGAAACCCCTGGGATCAGGACAGGTATTTGATGTTAATGTATATAATATAAAAGTGATCATACATGAAACACCTGGGATCAGGACAGGTATCTGATGTTAACTAATATAAAAGTGATCATACATGAAACCCCTGGGATCAGGACAGGTATCTGATGTTACTGTATATAATATAAAAGTGATCATACATGAAACCCCTGGGATCAGGACAGGTATCTGATGTTACTGTATATAATATAAAAGTGATCATACATGAAACCCCTGGGATCAGGACAGGTATCTGATGTTACTGTATATAAAAGTGATCATACATGAAACCCCTGGGATCAGGACAGGTATCTGATGTTACTGTATATAATATAAAAGTGATCATACATGAAACCCCTGGGATCAGGACAGGTATCTGATGTTACTGTATATAATATAAAAGTGATCATACATGAAACCCCTGGGATCAGGACAGGTATCTGATGTTACTGTATATAATATAAAAGTGATCATACATGAAACCCCTGGGATCAGGACAGGTATTTGATGTTAATATATATAAAAGTGATCATACATGAAACCCCTGGGATCAGGACAGGTATCTGATGTTAATATATATAAAAGTGATCATACATGAAACCCCTGGGATCAGGACAGGTATCTGATGTTACTGTATATAAAAGTGATCATACATGAAACCCCTGGGATCAGGACAGGTATTTGATGTTAATATATATAAAATTGATCATACATGAAACCGCTGGGATCAGAACAGGTATCTGATGTTACTGTATATAATATAAAAGTGATCATACATGAAACACCTGGGATCAGGTCAGGTATCTGATGTTAACTAATATAAAAGTAATTATACATGAAACCCCTGGCATCAGGACAGGTATCTGATGCTACTGTATATGATATATAAAGTATTTGACACAAAAGCTGTAGGATCGGGACAGGTATCTTAAGTTATAACAGTATTAATGTAATCTGAGAGGTATCTTAAGTTAATTTGTTTAATATAACATACACTGACTTCACATGAAACACCTGCGATCAGGACAGCTATTTAGTACTGCATATAAAAGGCATTTGACACGAAACCCCTGCGAATACGTACAGGTATCTGAATCTAACGGCTGTTTTCACAATCTGCGCATGATCCGTGACCTATGCAAATTCACAGATAGGCCACGCCCACTCGATGACGTAGTAGCGGTTACGCTGTACTGAAACCCCTGGAAAAAAGTGCCTGCCGTGTACCACTAGTGGTACGCAGGCTTCCTTCTAGTGGTACGCGGATGAATCAAATATGTAATATGTACATGCTACATATATTTAAAGAAATTATCAAAAATGATTTATATACGAATATGATGACATAAAGCCTATATTTATGAGGTCTAGGCAATAGAGATGCGCGGATGGGCTATTATTTCATCCGCAACCGCATGACAATAATTATCATCCGTCCGCCATCCATCCGCACTAACATTTTTGACCAATTTTTAAAACCGCACCCGCCCGCCATCTGCTGATTGGGCTCTTTATTTGTATGGCTTATTCCTTTTTTTTATTAAATGAATGTTTCTTTATTGATCATTATATAATAGAGAATGACTTTAATGTAGACATGCAGTTAATCCAAACGTGCAAGTCATTAATTGACGACGCTTTGAAGTGACGCTAAAGATACGAGGACGTGTCTTTTCACTTGATTCGATTCCTCGGTCCTTCAGTCTTTCCCTTTCGTCCTTCCCTCGTAACGTTATCCCGGTGGGGTGGAAACACGAGGAAAGAAAGCAAGGAAAGGAAACGAGGATGCACAAATAAGAAATGAGAAGCAGCCGAGCTCTCAGAATATCAGCAGTGAACTCCGTCATCGGCGCACAGGGACAAAAATAAATAAATAGCCTAAATTAAACGCACTGTACTATACAACTTTTTTTTTTTATTATTGTAGCCTAATAGAAAACGCATTGACACATCATTTCAACATGCTGCTATTTAGCCTACTACTAAATGCCTATTTCACTTAATTTTTTAGTAAATAGATAGAATAAGTCATTTACATTATAGTCTAATAATGTTTACATTTGTAGTTGTCCATATCAAAACGTACCTGCTTGCCTTCCACATCTAATTAATGGGCACAGTTTTTCGACTATTTTTTATTTTTTGCTGTGGATGTTATTGAGCTTGTAGAAATCGGAATCAACACAGTTCTGCGACACAGATGAACCTTTATTGATATCTCTGTCAGACAATACCTATTTTATATGCCAAAAGAAACAACAGGCAGTAAAAAAAATATTAACATAAATATCTTAATGTAGGCATATTCTATTGTCGCATGCTTTGGCAAACAGTTAAAAATTTTTTCATAAAAACGTCATATCGTGCCTAAGCCTTGTAGGCTCAGTCACCCCCACAATTAGAAATTAAATTAGAAAAATAGATATGCCATCCCTCTTTGAGCGAACCTGACCAGGCTAAAGTGCATGTATGACAAGTGCCCCAATAACCCACGGACTTAGGATCATCCCCATTGCCCTCAAACTTGAAGCATAACGAAATACTACGCCATTAAATTTGCGACAAAGAAATTCTGGCAAAATAACCTTAGCCTCGGAACGTAAAAGCGAGGCCAACATGTCTAGAATAGAATAGGCTAAACCAATATGAACGTAAAATTATCAGCTGACCGAACTCAAAAGTTTATATTGAACATATGTGTAGCCTAAATAACATAGGCTAATTGGTTTAATATGCCTGACCTTAGGTCTAGTTTGATTTTTTCTTGGCACAATGCAGGAATAAAATAGCATCTACAGTGTCAGGATTCAGACGGGAGCGCCTGCATAGCCACTGCGCCCTGCTGCACTGAAGGAGCGCTCGCTCGCAGCACTTGTTGCTGAAATGCATAGAATTCTCTTGGAAAGGTGCTGTAGTCATGGGAATGCCTGGCCTTATTTTTCCCAAAAGGAAAGTAGATTTTCCTCTGCTGATCCGTCTATACGGAAGTTTGTAGAGGAATACTTCTGTACACTTCATCCAGAATTAATGTATCCGATTCCTCCTCCCATTCTGTGAAGTCAGTCCTAGGCTTTTTCGTTGGTGCGCCAGCTATGAATATAAAAACAGTACAACCGCCCGCCACCCGCCCGAATTTAATTAAAATATTATTTTTTTGTAACGTCATCCGCCCGATCCGCGGTTTATCCGCGGAGTCCGCGGCTATAACCGCCAACCGCGCATCTCTACTAGGCAACATTTCCAGGTGCTAACAAACCAGGAGTTATTTCTTTTTTAAACTGTACAGAGCTTAAGCTGCTTTACTAGACCTAATACGCTACTGTATTTCAAAACTGCTCATTATGGTGGTACTTGCAAAGACAATTTTTTTCCGAGGTGGTACTTGATGAAAAATGTTTGAGAACCACTGCTGTATGCCATAGCCGGTTGAATGCCAGCTTTATGCCAAATCTGGGCCAGAATTCTTTACTACCTGGGACGTTTAATCTTTAGAAGTAAAATTGTGAATTATGTTGTACAGAAATGATTAAACAATAAATAAACAAACAAACAAACAAACAAATAAATAAATAAATAAATAAATAAATAGGCAATTAAATAAATAAATGAATAAATAAATAAATCCACAAATTCCTGCATAAATAAAAACAATAAATAAATAAATAAATAAATAAATAAATACGCAAATATTTTTTATGTTATTTATTTACGTATTTATTTAATTTGATGTTTTTGCATGTTTCGTCCTTCATACATAATACAACAAACAATATAATCTATTATTTGTCTGAAGCATTCAATTCAGCTTGTAAAAAAACGCTTGTTATGCAATGATGACAAAAAATAAGTATAAAAGCCAAAAAAAATGTCATTACTGATGCGGAAGGGGTTAACAAATGTTTTCAACTACGCGTCCTCATTGGTCGAGGGATTTGACAGACAGCTTATCGCTCCTCCCATAATTTCCGGGAGACTTCATTGACCATCATGGCGCTCTCTAAAACGGTCTACAACCTGCTCTTCAGAAGATCGTCCACTTTCGCCGTGACTGTTGTCGTGGGCGCTGTTTTCTTCGAGAGATTGTTTGATCAGGGTGGAAATGCTTTATTTGAAAGCATAAATCGGGGGGTAAGTTATATCTTGATTCAATACAGCCAGTTTCTCCATGACCCACCGCTAGCCTGACCTTGATTAGCCCGCTTGCTAACTGCAACTACACATTGAGATGAATTAAAATGTTATAGTAAAGCCTAAAATTCATATCTGAGGGTTACATAAGTTTCACAGTGATATCTTAAATAAACAGATTAAGGGAATGCGAAGATAATGAGTTAATGTATAAAACTGTTAAATAAATTTGGAGAGTAAGGATAATGTGAAGATATGAAGTAAATATACACAGCTGTGAAATCATTGTCAGTTGTCAGGATTTAGGGTTTACAGTGTTTTACAGTACTTTAAACTGTAAAATACTACTGATGACATTTTAATAACTGAAATAAATGTTGTTGAGAATTTTTGTCGCTTAAAATGGCAAAAAAAATGTCACGTTTATATGTTTTAATACTAATATTTAACTTCAGAAGAGTTTAGAAACTGATGCTTTCAAAAATACATTTATTTAGATTCTTTTAAAAATTTAGAGTCTCTTAAAATGTGCTACAACAGCAGATTAATAACAGTAACCACTAAATCAGGGTTGTCCACATTTTTTCAGTATGAAGGGCCAAAAACTAAATATCATTGAGAGCTGCGGGCAGAAAGTAAATATACCATGAGTAATTTCATAATTTATTTCAAAATATTTTTAAATAAATACGAAACATTACTTTTTGTATAATGTAATGCAGAATAATGTTTTTAAATATTGATAAATTATTGCAATAAAAACATAATCACATTTATAACACAGTGGACGTCAACGCTGAACACATTAGTCAAGCAGAATCTGCCTTTGACTTAATTTGCTCACCAAATTCTCTGCATTGTCGGGTGACAGTATTTGTTTAAACACAATCTGATTAATTTACACCATTTAATGAAACATTTAATTTTAGTTAGCTTTAAAATAATAAAACAAACAAACAAAGGGTTACATTAAATTTGAATTGACACTGGATACAATCCCCATCATTTTCCCTTTCTTTTCAGATGGGATTGCAGGCCAAATCAAAGATTATCATCAGCGGCACCCTAGTTTGGGCATCTGAACTAAATGAACTAATCCACTGCAAATAAGTAAATGAAAATAAGTTTGAAGAGGAAAGGAATAGCGTTTAATAATTCAGAATGAAACAACCTTTTATTTTTATGCAAAACTAATGAAAATATTAGTGTTTTTGACCAATTTTGAGCTCCCGAGGAAAACAAATTCTCTAAATGACTTTATTTTGGTTATGAAAATTGTAAGAAAAGTTATCAGACATTCATAAAATAAAAGCAAATATAACCCATTCCTAATGTTAGATCACACTCTCCATGCTAGATAACTCAATAACTCAACCTGTTAACCCAGGGGTGTTCAAACTCAGTCCTGGAGGTCACACCTGCAAGGGTGTTTCTAAAACCTATAAAGCTTGATTAGCTAGCCAATGTGTGTTTGATTTGGGTTGGAACTAAACTTTGCTGGACACCAGCCCTCCAGGACCAAGTTTGGGCTGCCCTGTGTTAACCAATAATTAACTGAATGAACAGTCTCCAATCAATATAGGAGTTGACTGGGAAAACTAGAGAGGAGCAGAAGCAGGAGACAAAGTAATGATGATAAAGAAAGAGCAAAGTTTATTGAATAATCTTAATTGCTTATAATTCAATGCTCAGACTTCGTCTGATTAGGATAAATCCAACAAGTGTTATTATACCACAAGCAACAGCAATAGAAAAATTACTGCTTCACAACATTCTCCAGAGACAATACAGACCTTGAAATGGAGACTTCTCTGATCTCTTACTCATGAAAACAAGTGTCGCTTAAATAAGATTATAACAATATAAAAAAATTAAATAATAATAAAGCAATAATTATATGAAAATAGTTATAATAAAGTATAAAACATAATCGCATGACAAATAATAATAATTAAATCATCAACAAATCAATTAAATGACAATAATAATTTAAATGACTAATGCTCAAAGGATTAAATTAAATAATTATATAAAGAATAAATGAATGTAAACAAATGAAAATCAAACACAACACAACACAAATGAATGGTTGTTTTCTTGAAACTACACACAAATAGTTGGTTACAAAGATTCGCAGATGCTTAGTTAGATTCTTCACTAATAAATAAAGAGAAATATTAAAATTTTCACGTGGCGTCTTTTATTTATTTATTTTTTTTAAATGTATTATTTATCGAAATATGTGATTTTATTTATTTTTTAATATTTGTTTTCCTCAGAAACTCTGGAAACACATCAAACACAATTATGAGCAGAAGGAGGAATAATAACGGGGGATTTGATGCAGCCGGTGGAGCCTTCAGTCACCCGTTGTCATCATCCAGCTCTCATGTGGGCCTGACTGAGGATCCGCTGGTGTTTTCAGTGTTCTGCGACCGGTGTTTTCCACCATCCAGCCGGATTGAAGATCTGCGGACACAAACAGAGACTGATCACTGAATTATTGTTGTGTGCTTTGTCACATTCTTCCTCATTTGTAAATGTGCTTATAATTTAGTTCTGTATGAATAAACTCAACAATGAAACTCATGTTCAGTTGATGTGTTGTTAGTTATGATGTTTTGGCTTTATAAGAATTCAGAGAGAAATTTAGCATTGGTGATGTGTCATATAATTTAGATCTCAAAATTGCCCAGCCAAAAGGTTAGTACTATGAAAATTGAAATCCAAAACTAGGAATATTGGTAAAATTATTGTCTGTGGTTTATTTTTATGTGAGATTTACATCTACTTTTTACCTTTTTTTTTTTAAGCAGTAAAAACTTCAGTTAAAAATAATGAGTGTTGAAGACAAAGATACAATTGTATAAGTTTTTTAAGAAGGATTTAATATTTTATTAAAAATAACAAATGCAATTCAACTTCTATGTTGATTCCATTTGATTTTCCTTAATAAAAATGTCAATAATAATCAGAAGAGGCAAGAACTGTATTTATATGTGTATAGATAAGCAATATTTTTCATTGTTTTAGGACAATAAAAATTAATAATACTATAATAATAATTAGTATTTAAAACATCATTATACATTTTTATTTTTTCTAAGATATATTTATTGGGTTTTGTTTGAACTACTGAAAAAAATAAAAAGGCCAATGGTTAAAAATGTGAATTTAAATATGTAAATAAATTACAAAAATACTAATAATAACTACATAAAAAAAATTAATAATAACAATGTTCAGTGCATTTTTGTACCTTGCATTTGACAGCTTTCCAGTGTTACTGGTTAAACAAATTTGTTAATTGTCGGTAAATGTAACATCTGAGGGTTTGAAAGCTCGAACATCAAAAAATGTTGTATGCTTCACCTGGTTCAAAAAGTGTTTTGAAGGGGGGGCATATTTTATAAAAATCTTGTAATTTTCAGAAGATGTCAGCTTCTCCAAAGCAAGATTGCTAGTCATTTTTTAAAATCCACTGACCACAGGATGGCCTTTGGAGTTTTTTCAATTGAAAATAATAACACGCTTTGCTTGGAGTAAACTAAAATCTAATAGTTTGCATTTGCTTGTGTTCAGATTCAGGTTTACAGGGTATACATCATTTAAGAACCAAATGTTTATTTTCTTCAATTAATTTACCAATGATGATAAGAATCTCTTTCCAATTTTTTTGGATCTCATATCACTCCCATTCACAATGATAAAAGGTACCCACTTCTTTATTGCATTTTGTACAACTATAAGGAATATAAATCTATATATGCACTTTAGCTGGTGCAACGTAAGTTTGTAGGAGCCATTTCAGTAATTTACAACTTATGTTAAAAATGTTATGTTCAAGAAGACACATTACTATTATTTTTTAGCTGCAAGAGCTCTTCAGTTAACAACAATGAATATTGAAGACCCAATAACATTATTTTTATTTTTAAAAAAGAATTTAATATTTTATTAAAAATAAGAAATGCATTTCCATTTTAATATATAGATCTCATGAATAAGTTTATTTTTGGTAAAAAAAAATTCAGTTTACATTTAGATTAAATGTGCTTTTTTAATATTTTAAAATAAAATTATAGGTATTTAAATACTACTACTACTAATAATAAAAAGTCGTTAGTGAATTTATCAAAAATGTTGTATATATAATTTTCTGATAATTTAGCTAATGATTCACAAACAACTGAAATGTTGTCCAGAATCTGAGGTCGGTCTGTTAAAAGGCAGAAGAAGGCAGTATCTGTCAAAACAAGCTTGATAAATTACTTTATAAATTAATTAATTGTGGAGAAACTTAAAAGAAAAGGGTATTTATGCAATGCAGCTTCTATATTTCTATATTAACCCTTTATCAGGCAAAGAACCATAAATAGTAAGTTCACTGACATTGAATTAATATAACATTGTACGTCTTAATATTTAAAAGTCTTGTTACTCCAGTCTAATTCCAGGGTCTTTCCTGTGAATTTTTCAATTAGTGTCCAATAAATGTAAAGTCTAGAATACAGGATACACTTGTGAATACGCACACCAGTATAGCATAATGTTTGTGACTGTACAATTATTATTTTTTATGTTGCTGTGAGCGATGGCATAGGATTTAATGCAATTTATTGGGTCATTTGATAATGTTTTTTTTTCATTGAACTTTTTTATTTTATTTTGAACTTTTATACCCCACACAACATGAAATTCACAATACAAAATCAACGTTCAGGAAAATAATGTAAACAAAGTACAATAAAAATAATAGCAAATAAAAAAATTATAACAAATATAAAATAATACAACACACATTCAAATTGACAACCCTTCAATTTTCATTTTATGTGCTCTCCAAATATTGAAAAAAGCTACCCCATTTCTGATTAAAAGTATGAGTGGAGTCCTGAAGTCTCGCCAAAACACGTTCAGTAGAAGTCTTCAGCTCAATTCACTCCTTAAAAGAGGGAGTATCTGAGTTCTTCCAATTTCGCGGTACCAGTCTCACAGCAATAATACATTCTGCGATGACTAGCCCAGTCTGTGCTTTAGATATTCCGTTTAGTAAAGTGAATGTATCACCAGACAGGAATAAGGTTGTCCCAGCCATTTCTCCAGGTTCTGAATAACTCTTGATGGAGCCACCACAGTTCCACATCAAATGTAAAAAATTGCCCACAGAATGACCAAATTTTCAACAGAGGTTATAATTTAATAATGTAATAAATATTTAGAATATTTTACATTACTGTGATGGGTTGGGGTGGCGGTAGGCGTTAATAAAATACAGTTAATGGTTAATTTAATAAATAATATAAAATGATTCTTAACATTGCCCGCAGCTGCATCCCTTCTAAAGTGACGTTACAAGAAAAGGACCTGCTTTGATGTTTTAACATATAATGACCACACAGTGTCACTAGATCACCTTTATATTTCATGAGCTTATTTTCTTAGAAAGAAATTAAACAAGTGTGAAGGACTGATCATGTTCTCAATAGACAAACCAGTAAAACCACTTTCGGGACATACATAATTTAAACCAACACCCATCCACAGAGATCAGGGAGAGAGCTTGTAATCATGGACTTTTTGTCTTTATTCAGTAAATACACAAATGCTGAGTCGAAAAGACAATATATTGGTGCTGAGCCAAGATTAAACACATCCAAAATATATATTTGATACATATTTAACACACACACACATACATAAAAGCAAAACTATTCAAAATAATTTGTTACAAAGATATTTAAATGTGTATGGTATATCTATCTAAATATTTCTTATATATATATATATATATATATATATATATATATATATATATATATATATATATATATATATATATATACTAAGATTAGAAATGTGCTGAAAAAATCTTCTCTCCGTTAAACAGAAATTGGGGAAAAAATTAACAGGGGTGCTAATAATTCAGGGGGCTAATAATTCTGACTTCAACTGTATATATGTATGTATGTATATATATATATATATATATATATATATATATATATATATATATATATATATATATATATATATATATATATATATATATATATATATATATATACCTACATACATACATACATACATACATACATACATACATTACATATATATACATACAGTTGACTCATATCCAAATGAGTCAATCCTCTACGTCTGCAACCGTGAGCCAATCAGGACTCAGAGCGTAGCATCTCATTTACATATTTTAAGCGCGCTTTAACAACCCTACCACCCGAGCCGTTTCCTCCTCATTCATCCAGAATCATCTATCGCTCTGTCGGAGCCGCTCCTCAACACAAAACATGTCGTACTCGAAAGTTATATACAGAGTAAAACCGACTCGTTTATTCGGCGTGAGGCTTCGCTCAACAGTCGCATCAACCCAGCACAAAGAGCTGAAGACGGATGAAGCGCCTCTGGAGCAGTCCTGCGCCATCCTGGAGACCCCGTGCGATGTGGATCTGATCGGGGGGAAGAAGGCGCACATCGGCGGCCAGAGGATCTCCATCGACTTCGACAACACACGAGAAGCCTACAGGAGCAAACACACTCTGGAGCTGCTCAGGAGTCTGCTGGTGTTCAAACTCTGTACATTTGACTTCCTGGTCGACAAAAATAAAGAGGCGAGTTTTACTTTTGTTTTTTGTTTTTGTCGGGGAGGATAAGAGCTTGAGCTCGGTAACCTGTCATGTCATGTGTAATGTCATATAAGTTAACGTTAATACTGAATGGAAACCGATATATGGAATATAATCATAATTTAATACTCAATAAATGTATATATTTAATATTTAACATGAAAATAAAATATATACCAAAACTTATTAACGTTAAATGTAAAAAAAAAAGAGTTTAGGAGCTAGGTAACCTGAATATAGGCAAATATTATGTGTATAATACTGAATGAAAACAGGTAACTTTATATGTAATATCATCAATATTTAAGACTCAATCAATGCAACTATATATCTATTTAACATATGGAAAAACCTCTGCACCTGAGCTCGGTAAAGTGTATGTCATATCACACGTATAACGTTAATGCTTACCGTTATATATTCATTCATTTATTTTCTGGTCGACTTAGTCCCTTTATTAATCCGGGGTCGCCACAGCAGAATGAACCGCCAACTTATCCAGCAAGTTTTTACGCAGCGCATGCCTTTCCAGCCGCAACACATCTCTGGGAAACATCCACACACATTCACACACTCACTCATACACTATGGACAATTTATCCTACCCAATTCACCTGTACTGCATGTCTTTGGACTGTGGGGGAAACCGGAGCACCCGGAGGAAACCCACGCAAATGTAGGGAGAACATGCAAACTCCACACAGACATGCCAATTGATATATAATGGCATCAATATAACACTGACACTCAGTGTTGGTATATCAAGGCCGTAGGGGTGGTTATTTATTTTTTCTCTAAAAAATTACCTTTTTGCAGTTATTTAAGGTTTAAATACTGCATTTTTGTGACATTTTAAACACTAATTTGTGCTGGATTAGCTGGTCGGATGGTTTTCATAACCACATTTTTTGATGGAACAAAAATACTTCCTATACATTTTTGTCAAAGTGCTTATTATACAATTTTTTTGTTTAGAAAAATGTGTTAATTCACAAATGTGCTTTTTTACAAAAGTTGTTGCAGTTTTATCAATAATGTAGTGAGATTAGAATTTTAGAAATATGAAAAAAAACTATTTTAAATGCTAATTTATTATCCATCAAAAAAACAACAACAAAAAACAACAACAAATAATTAGGAATCTGTTAAAATTTATAAAAATTTAATTAAAATTAAACTAAAAGCCTTCTTTTTATTGGTTATTCTTCTTAAAGCCTTCTCTTTTGGTCATTTTACACTTTATGATGGCATGCTGTCAAAAATGGGATAAATGAGCTACAATAGGGGCCAAATTCTGGACTTTGTCGAACTACCCGGACCCCCCTGGCTAAAGGCCTGTATATATGTAATATTAAACAAATAAAAAAAATACATAAAAGTGTGTAAAGCAAAACTCTGTAGAATAAAAAAAAAGAAGTTTAAACTTGAGCTCGGTAAGCTGAAAATGTAACATCATATGTAAAAAACTGAATGAAAGCTGCTTTATTCAGAACTTGAGCTTAGTAACTTGTATATGCAACATATGTAGCATATAATACAAATAAACTATTTATATATACTCAATATATGCAGATTTTTCTATTTTTATATGTATTATATATAGACCTTTATGAAATGTATCATCTATATCATATCTATCACACATTTACATATATAATGTACATTTTAATGACTAGGATCTATAAATAAGTAGAATCCATAACTAATTCTTATTTATTTATTTATTTTTTAAGAAATGCTTCCATGAAAACAAAGCTGAAATAAATAACAAAAATAAATAAATAGAAATAAATAAAGGAAATATAGTTTAAATATATTTATTAAAAATAGTGAATTTGAGTTTTACATTTTTAGTTTATTTTACTTAAATGTTCAGTAAAGTACAATAACATATAATATTTAGTTTATTATTTTTAATTAATACATTTTTTTTGGAAATGAATGTAGGCAGTTCGTCTGTATCATCATGACATTTATTTACATGGCATTTCCATCTTTTTGCATCAACAGCTGATAGACCTCAGCAAGAAGATTCTCGGCCAGCGGCTCTTTGAGAAACTGATGAAAATGACTTTCTATGGGCAGTTTGTGGCGGGAGAGGACCAGAACTCCATCAAACCACTGATTGAGAAGAACCAGGCGTTTGGTGTGGGTTCGGTTTTAGACTACAGTGTCGAGGAGGATCTGACGCAAGAAGAGGCAGAGAAGAAGGAGATGGAGTGAGTCGAGCTTATTTTCCCTTCCTCAGTCCTGTCATTAAATGACATGAGATTGCATTTTTAGGCTGAGGATTATTGACTTGTTTGTGTCATTGAAGCCATGCTATTCTGAAAAAGAGGATAGATATTTATTAAGGATATTATTATCAACATGTAAAAAGATGTAATAATCCCCCAAAATGCCGTTAAGAGGCAAAAATACGAATGTGAAAGGTTCAAAATAGTAATAGAATTTGAGGTAATAGAACGATTGACTTATATACGTATATATTAGATGAGTACAACAACTAATTTTCAAGAACAAATTGACTAAATGGTTGGCTCTCTTACCAACAACAATATTATTGTTTATATATTTGAAATCTTTACATGATTATGAAGGTTATGCATCATTAAAAGTTGATGTGAGGGAGAGATTATATGTTTAATTTTGTTATATTTGTAATATTTGATCATTTTTGGTGCTTTTCGTTGTGGTTAATGTGATATTTTATATATGAAGTCAAGCCCAAACTTATTCATACTCATGGAAAATTCTGACTTAAAGGTACTTTTCTTCATTTTTTTGACCGGAAACGACACAGGCTTCTCCCAAAAGATAATAAGATGATATACAATGTTCTGCATGACATTTTAGCACAACAGTGGCCTAAAACACAAAGCAAAAATGGTGAAGAAATGGTTAGCAGACCAAAACATCAAAGTTTTGCAGTGGCCTTGCCAGAGTCCAGACTTAAAGCCAATTGAGAATATGTGGAGAGAGCTGAAATTCAAGGTTATAGCAAGGAGACCCTCCAACCGGAGTGAGGTGGAGTTCATCGCTAAACATAAATGGGCAAAAAATATTAGTGGCGACATGCAAAAAGCTGGTCAGCAATTAAATTAAGCGTTTGATTGCGGTAATAGCCAATAAAGGCTTTGCTATTGATTATCGAAAAGGGTATGAATCGTTTTAGACATTTTAGACACTTTTTGTTTAAAGGTAAATAAAAGCGGAGAAATTTCCACAGTGATGCCTCTTATTATCTTTTGAGAGAAGCCTGTCATTTTTATATATTATATACTATATATGCATAGTTTATTTGCTTTGCCTTGTTCCTTGTTCACTGGTTATATCTTTGAATTTATTCATAGAGCACATTCAAGTTCAAGTTCATCCTGGCCAAAGTGCTGTACAAATGTATTTGTTCCCAAAGAACACGTATAAAAAAAGAAAGCATGCCACTTTTTTGGCTGCGCTAATGGAAACGCTCTCTGAATACCTTCTTCCTCATTGGTCGGTTGCAGCCAAGGCCCACCGCCTGATTCGCTGAAAAAGGGAGGTGTTTACCCTCCTCCCCTGCTGAATGCAGTCACATGCGTTTGAGCCAGAAAACACAGAGCTGCGTGTCCAATAACTCTGAGCCAGTCACGAGAAGTTGACATCCGAAGGTGTGGCGCAAATAGAGAACCATAAAAAGCCACATTAAATGAGGTTAATGCTTTGTGTAATGCAATACCTCATCCTTGATGTGTAATAAGCTTTTAGGGCTGAGAAAAGTGCAGTATATCTGGATCTAGCTGGAAGTGCTTGAATATTAATGTGTTTTCAAGGTTTGAAAAAGGCTTTGGTTTTAGATTGTGCTTGAAACTGCTTGAAAATGTAATCGTTGCTTTCAAAGTAATTTATATTGTGAACTAGGTAATAATAATTAACAAAGTAGGTAATGATAATTATCAAAAAATAATAATTCACAAAATATATCTTTGCTTTTGCATAAAATGAAAAATCTGCACATAAATCGCTCAGCATAAATGAGTACATCCCCCACAAATCTCTCATTTAAATTAATATTTTCTATTTCTTGCAATATTGTATTTGTGCATATACATTAGATTAGTCAGCATTGAAGCCAAATGTGGAGCTAATCTAACATAATAACGTACAATAAGGGTTCAAAAATTAGTAGTCCAAATGTATATGTTATAGAAAAATATTCAATACAAATTTAAAAAGAGGAAAAATCAAGGGAAGCAAAAAAATAAATCAATAAAAATAAATCAATAAATAAATTTTATGTTATTAAATTTTATTTTATGTTTATGTTTTATGTTCAAATGTAGTTTTTATTTTTTAGTTAGTTGACTTTAAATGTTTTATCTTTCCATTTCTAAATATGTTTGGGTACTAAAATATTATTTTAATAAACATATCTGTTTAATAAATCTGTTTTGTTCAAATGCACCAATATATTTTACCCATATTCGCTGGGAGATGGATAGAAATATTAATTTTTAAAATGGGGTGTACTATGCTGAGCATTGTATGCCTGTTGCACAATGTGTCTGTCTTTTTATTTGCACCCTTTAAGATGGAAATAAACAAACATTTAAGAGGAAATTAGACACATTTAAGATGCAGAAGAAGAAGTTAATGACAGTAAGCCAATGTTGTGCTTGGGGCAAACATAAAAAATAGAAATGTGCGAACATCTAGAAAATCTCGAAGGCAGGTGCTCGATCAAAAATAAACATCAGTAGCAAAAGATCTCAAGAAAATCGGCACACTGCCACTTTAGCTCTTTAACATCACTCACACAACGTTTCGACCGACATGGTCTTCATCAGGTTAAGCATTACAAATAGGAGAACTTACTCAAGAAATAGGGAAACAGCTCTACACATCACACCTGCAGTCAATCATCACAATCAGCTAACAAGTCAGTAAACAGGAACATTTACATACAACAATAAACATGTGACAATATGAGATGCATACATATCCTTACAAAAAGGATTTAAAATACAAATACAAATTTTAACTTCCTTGGAGAGTATTCAATGTATAAATATAGCGCCTCACACCTGCAAAAAATAATCACATCAATCAACCACAAGGCCAGTGAACCAAGGGGAAACTTTGAGCAATATTTGAAAAATGCTTTTGACTACTGTCGGACCAAATCCAAAAGCAAACTTGCAGCCAATCAGCATTAAGAATGTGCTAAGTAGCTATTTACAAATATAATATACCTCAAAAATAGCCTTTATTTGTATGGTTTCTACTTATTTTGTGCGGTAAACATACCCTTATCGCACTTTTTGTATGAATTTCTTTAAACAGAAGAACAAAAGAAAGCTTGTTTCATCAAACTAACAGTGGGAATGTGCTCTCATTTCACTCTTACGCACATAAACACACACACACACACACACACACATGCTGTTAAAAGGCCTGTGAGGATGTTATGTAAGGTGTTTTGGGTAAGATGAGCCCCAGTCTGTGTTCTCAGCGTGAGAAACACTCGATGTTCAGCTGACTAAATCCTTTGGAAATAAACTGCACATGAAACTCTGGAGCATAAAATCCGTTAAAGGGACAGTACACCCATCATGGACATTACATTTATATGTATTAATTGAGCAGATGGTTTTATTTAAACTTCAAATCACCCTTCTGTGCCCTTTAACTTTTTACTTTTAAACCTGTTTTGGGTTTATTTAAAAAATACTACTAATATCTATCATTTTAAAGAATGGGTATTCGTGTTCATGGTACAAACCGTTTTCAAGGTATACCACAGTTTGGAAAAGTCAAGGTTTCAAAACTGCCCAAATTTTCTGCAACCATTCGTAAGTTATATGTAAGATTTTTTTATTTACTTTTTTATTTTATTTTATTTTTTTGTTTTGTTTTTTTAGGACAACAGTATTTCCAGCAGAAAAGATATATAAAGACACCATTTTAAATTGTGAAGAAATCTGTGTTTTTGAAACAAATGAAGCCAGCAGAAGTCAATGATATATTTAAATTATTTAGCCTGACATGTTCACTCAGGGTATCTGCGAGGTCTAAAAAAGTCTTAATTTTCAAAAACCAAATTTTAAGCCTTCTAAAATCCACTGAAATATTGTGTTGTAGGTCTTAAATAATTTTAAATGGGTCTTAATTTTCCATGTAAAACTATTCCTAATTGGGCCAACACCCATCCAATCACTAACAATATATTTCAATTTTTAAGAAACATTTATTTATTAACTCTGTTTACTTAATGATATGGTTTAATTATCATCTTTACAATAACATTTGTTTTTTAAGGTTTTAACTTGGTTATTAAAAAATCTTTTGCGTTTAGCCTTGTGTAAGTCTGAAATTTCATTCATTATGGTCTTAAGAAAAAAGGTCTTAAAAAGTCTTAAATTTAACTTGAAACCTGTAGAAACCCTGTTACTGCTCCAAAATATTTTAAATGTTTCTCAAAATAAAATTGATCGTGTTCAAAGGGGAAAAAGTTTTATCTAGACATTTAAAAAGAATATATTTTAGAGCAGTAATCGCAATACTGTGAAACCGTGATATTTTTATCCAAGGTTATCATACCGCCAGAATCTTATACCAGCCCATGCCTACTCTGGATATATTTTCTGCTGAAGATAATGTTGTCCTAAAAAAAAAATGTAAATAAAGAATCCTACACATACCGTAGGAATGGTATAGCATACAATTTTGACGGTTTTAAAACCGCGGTATACCTTGAAAACGGTTATCGTCCCATGCCTACACTCTAAAAAAAAATTCCGTAAAAAAACGGTAAAATGTACTGGCAGCTCATTACACAAATATTTTACCGTAAATTAAAAACGGAAAACTTCTGTTAATTGACAGTGTGTCCACATTAAAAAAACTAAAAAATATCCGTTTTTTGACAGTTAAACTACTGTAAAATAACGAACCATTTTATAGTAATTTAAGGGTTTTCTATATAAAAAAACGGTTATTTTCTGTGTTTTTAAGGGTATACCAACAGTAAAAAAGCGGAACTATTTTGTGTTTTAATAGTATACCTACTGTAAAAAAACAGACAGATTCTGTGTTTTAATTGTATACCTACTGTAAAAAAACAGACAGATTCTGTGTTTTAATTGTATACCTACTGTAAAAAGAGGACTTTTTTGTTTTTTAATAGTATATATACAGTGAAAAAATGAACAGATTCTTTGTTTTAATGGGATACCTACTGTAAAAAAAATATTATTTTACTAATTTAATGCTCTTCAAGCAGCATAGAAATAGCAGTTGGTAAGGATAAACCTATACATATGGGAAATACACTACTAATGGTTTACCATAGTAAAACAAAACATGTATTCCATACTGTATGTGTAGAGAAGCAGTAAATAGTTTGTTAACTGTGAACTTACAATGATTAGTACAAAAACAACTTTGCAATTAAAACAGATTCTTTAATGAATACAAATCATTTGAATTCCAAATAGCTAGTTATACACACAATAAATACATATTGACATGTGAATCACACAGTGAGAAGTCTTGGCAAATAATCTCAAAGCAAATTAGTTTTAAATGTTAGCTTTAAGATAATTGAGGACAAGTGGGCAAATTACAAGTACTTTACATTAAGAAACCAGGTTAACTGCAAGATGGCAGGAAACAGACGATACAACTGGGTCTTCTTCCGCTCCAATACTGATACTTCAATGGCTGTAAAAAAAAACAAAAAAAAAAACATTACTAATGACATTTCACTTACAACTGGGGTAATTCCTTGCATGTCAATAGTTTACACAAATGGAAGTTTTATCATCATCTTCTTGTCTCACTCTTGTCATTTCAAGCCTGTCTGACTGACATACTTCCACAGAACAAAATAGGAGAAATAGGAGCAACATTCTTTAAAATATGATATTTTGTGTTTTGCAGAGGAAACAAAGTCATACAGGTTTAAAATGTCAAGAGAGTAGGTAAATTATGAATGATCAATTATTCAGTTTTGGGTGAGAAATCACTTTAAGATTTTTCAAAATAAAGTGTAGGTACTTTTGACAATATTTGGAACAATAATGCAAGAGAGAAACAGTAATATAAACAAACTATGCTGGTAACACTATAATAACTACGGGCTATGATTCATTTATGAAGCATTAGCAAATAGTGAATTCATTATCTGTTAAGCATTAACTCTACATTAATAGATGTTAGCAGTTGGTTATAAATACAGCTGCAAAATTCACTACAGCTACAGTTTAATAATTGTGTTATCAAACTTAAATGATTGATTTTACATTACTATTTATAGATAAAAAAATAAAATAAATATATATATATATATATATATATATATATATATATATATATATATATATATATATATATATATATATATATATATATATATATATAATATTATATTTAATATTGCATTATTTACAAAATTTCTTCCAGTTGTGGCCTAATCTAAAGTGAGGATTATTTATGATTTATAAATCCTTATAAACGACAGTTAAAGGCTCAGTATCAAATGAACAATAAATCATTAAAGTCTTATCTAAAAAATGTAATTACTGTAAATATGAAACCTTGCTGAATAGCAGGAGTGCCAAAATATAACATAAAACTGGATAAAACAACAATAAAATAATTTAATGATATATTACGATGCAACATTTCAATGTTATTTAGCTATGTTTAAACTGTACAGTAATTTTATTTTAGATAAGATTTATTTTTCATTTAATACAATAAAATGAATTTCATTTTTAGAATATAACTGAATCTTTAATTGTGATTTATAAGGCGATTTACAAAGCATAAACAATCCTCACTTTAGGCTACAAAACTGGATGAAGTTAACAAAAGCACTTATTAAAATAAGTATTGTATATACTTTATATACTTATTTTTTATACTTTATATACAAGTATAACAATTACTATTCATTCATGTATTTTCCTTCAGCTTAGTGTGTGCTCACACTATGTATAGTTGCCTTGAACCAGGCCGAAGCACTCTTGTCCTCCCTCCCGTCTCCCCTGACGTCCCGCACTCACATTGCATTCGAGCCTGAGCACTCTTACATCATCGATGATGCGCTGTTTAGTTTAGGAAGTGCTCTCAGCACGGAGGAGAATTCTTTAGTTATATTGTTTTAGTCGTTTGGGATGCAGTAACACGCTGTCAAGAATTTCGCCGAACAGATCAGCCACTTTTGATGTTAATAAACAATCATAAACTCCTTGTGCTGCAGGAATAGGAGGTTTGCTAAAGGCACAGCTGTGGTGCAGTAAGGGGTTTGCGTTCATTGAACAGTAATAGTGGTTAATTTATCCAAATCAAAGTCCCTTGCAAACTGTCATAAATTAAAGACACAAACCCCTCACTGCACAACAGCTGCACCTTTAGCAAACCTCCTAGTACCTGCAGCACGTTGACTTTGATTGTTTATGAGCGTCAAAAGTGGCTGATCTGTTCGGTGAAATATTTGACTGCGTGTCACTGCATATTGAACAACTAAAACGATATAACAATATAAAGAAATCTCCACTGTGCTGAGTAAGAGCACTTGTTAAACTGAACAGTGCGTTATTGATGATGTAAGCATGCTCAGGCTCGAATGCAATGTGAGTGCGGGTCGTCGGGGGAGACAAGCATGCTTCCAGTTTCAAGGCAACTGTGCATAGCATGAGTACGCCCTTGGAAACACCCATACACACATTTACAAACACACTCATACATAACAGCCAATTAAGTTAATCAATTTCCCTATAGCTTATGTCTTTGGACTGTGGGGGAAACCGGAGCACCCGGAGGTCTTCTTGCTGTGAGGCAACAGTGCTAGCCACTGAGCCACTGTGCTGCCCAACTATTACTATATGCCTGAATAATAAGATATATAAATGTTAGTTTAAATAGTTTATTAACCATTTACTTACACATTCTGAATGATTAGAAAAAAAATACACCAACTATTCTTAAATTACTGGTTTGTAAATAATGCTATACTAAATTTAGTAATGAAAAATTAATCATTAACAAAATATAAAAACAAAATCATTAAGCACATTATAGATGTGCTTATAAGTCAAGATTACAGCATTTGCAGCTGTAGTTATAAACTGTATACTAAGGTCTGTTAATGTAGAGTTAAAGCTTAACAGAACTTTTTGCTAATGCTTAATAAATTAATCAATAGTGTTTAGTTATTATAAAGTATTACCGGTTTGCTTAATTACCTTTAAATCTTCCAAGGATTCTGAAAGTCTTTCTGGTCTGACAGGAATCGAAGGAGTTTAGATGGTATGTTTCTGCTTGGTGCACTTTTTTCTGCTATGGACCTACATTCTGGATAGTTACTCAGCATGCTCCTGTTGTAAATACAACAAACATGTATCAACTTACTTGTCTTATAAAAATGAAATAAACTTAAAAATGTAAAAACATACCTTCATATAAACTCCAGAGTCAGGGCTGCTTCCTTAGGCTACATAATGTTTAGCACATAAGAGACTAAACATGTAGCTCACCACAATTAGGGGACAGCTCAATGATCTTGTTATTGTGACTGTGGACTCTTCTTCTGAAAAAAAGAAAAGAAAAGTGAGTTGTGTGTTGGGTCTGGTACACGTCCACATGGAAAGAACCTATATAAACATATGGTTTAATATAGGTTTTGATTTAGGTTTTTGAAATATGTGACAAATATAAAATTGGCTGTTTTCCTATATTACATGTACATATATGGGTACATATATGCACACCTATATGTTAAATTATTAATATTATTAATAATATTATAAATATTATAATTATTATGTAAAATTATTCAAATACATGTCTGCTACATAATTTAAAAGAAATTAAAAAATATATATTTACTTAATCAAATATTACAAGAAATAATTATAGTGCAAGAACAAAAATAAGGCAAAAAAAAAAACAATAAAGGAAAGAAAAAAAAATGTAAAAAAATTATAAACCATTTTGTTTTACATTTCTTTCTTTTCCACTATCTTTATACAAGAAAGAATTGACCATGAAAATGTTTCAGGAAAACGTGTAGACATCATAGCTTTCCATCTCCTCTCACTTATTTGCCATAGTTAAATTCCATAACATGCCAATAACATGTGATACAAAATTCAAGTGGCACATACATAAGTTTTTCGCATTTTTTAAGTTAGTTCTTACCCAGAGAGCAAACCTACGTATCATTGAAATATCATTGAAACAACGTTAAAAAGTCACCACTGATTTTTAGGCAGTTTTCCACCCTGAAATAATGGTAATTCTATGATAATAAATAGACAAAACTGTCCCAAAATCAGCATTTATTCAACCAAAATTAAATCTTATTTTTTTTACAATGAACCCAACATTAAATAAAATGTTAAATCAACCACACTATCATACAATTAATGTTGAAATTTAAAGTAGATTTTTAGCCAGTTTTGCATCCTGAAATAAAGTTATTACAATGACGCTAAATAGATTAAACGGTCACAAAATCAGCATGAAGGCCTGGCTCACCATCAAGATGCCCACATTGAAATGGTCTCTCTCATCATCAGGTGGCTAAGAGAGAAAAGAAAAGAGATTCAGCAGTGGACCAGTTATTTCCTTATCACTTTAAACAGACATTACCAAAATAAAGAACTTGTAACATTTCAAATGATGCAAAAATAAATAATAATAATAAATAACTGCTTGGTTCATTTAACAGATTACAGTAGCAGCTTAAAAAACCCAGATAAAACACCCACATCAACCCAGTACTTTTTAGTTTGAATACATGTTAACAAAATTCAAAACTTACTGAAGCAAAATGTGTTCATGTAAACACTTAGTAAAAATATAGGTACAAGTAATTGGTTTGCCAAATAATAAAAATAAAAGCATCAATATCAAACAAAAACCCTGACCATTTTACCTCTTAAACTTGGAAGTTTACTGTCATCCCCTGTATTAGGTACAGATGGTCCAGCACAACTGCCTGAGTTCTGAAAGAGCAAAGACATTCTTGGTAAAATGACAATAGATGCAATGCTAAATATAAATCATTTTTTATTTTAATTTTTTGTATTATTTATAAAAATGCAGTACTGACCAGTCAGCATCAATTTTTACACCAACACACCTACAACAAAAATAACACTCATTCAGTTTGAAACATGCAGCACATAGTCTACTTTTATACTTTACAAACTTTGTGGATAATAAAAAAAAATGAAAACATTTAAAACCCCAGCTGTATTTTATTTCATTTGTCCATATTAATTCAAATTCAGTTTGGATTGAATGTAAGATTTAAGATTTTTATTTAGATTGCTGTGAAAATGTACCTGTACCTTGTACTTATAACCAAAATTACAGAACCTGGAAATCAACAAAGCAAAATATCAGTGAACCTTATATGTACAAAACACTTAAAACCAAACAGAAAAAACGCTGAACATTTTACCTCTTAAACTTCAAAGTTTACCGTCATCTCCTGTATAAGGTACAGAGGGTCCAGCACAAATGCCTGAGTTCTGAAAGAGCAAACACATTCTTGGTAAAATTATAATAGATGCAATGCTAAATATAAATCATTGTTTATTTTTTTGGTTAAAAAATGCAGTACTGACCTTTCAGCATCACTTTTTACACCAACACACCTACAACAAAAATAACACTCATTCAGTTTGAAACACGCAGCACGTAGTCTACTTTTAAACTTTAAACTTTGTA
Source organism: Danio rerio (assembly GCF_052040795.2). NCBI lineage: Eukaryota > Metazoa > Chordata > Actinopteri > Cypriniformes > Danionidae > Danio > Danio rerio. The sequence continues at coordinate 7,001,425 of NC_141041.1, forward strand.
AATAACAAAAAAATGAAAACATTTAAAATCCCAGGTGTATTTTATTTAATTTGTCCATATTAATTCAAATTCAGTTTGGATTGAATGTAAGATTTAAGATTTTAATTTAGATTGCTGTGAAATTGTACCTGTACCTTGTACTTATAACTAAAATGACAACATAAACATAAAGCAAATCTTATATCATATATCAGTGAACCTTATGTCTACAAAACACTCAAAATCAAACAGAAAAACCCTGAACATTTTACCTCTTAAACTTGAAAGTTTACAGTCATCTCCTGTATAAGGTACAGAGGGTCCAGCACAACTGCCTGAGTTCTGAAAGAGCAAACACATTCTTGGTAAAATGACAATAGATGCAATGCTAAATATAAATCATTATTGTTATGGTTAAAAATGCAGTACTAACCAGTCAGCATTAATTTTTACACCAACACACCTACAACAAAAATAACACTCATTCAGTTTGAGACAGTCTACATTTAGACTTCACAAACGTTGTGAATAATAAAAAAATGAAAACATTTAAAATCCCAGGTGTATTTTATTTCATTTGTCCGTATTAATTCAAATTCAGTTTGGATTGAATCTAAGAATTTACCTGTAACATGTACTTATAACCAAAATGAAAGAACCTGAAAGTCAACAAAGCAAAATATCAGTGAACCTTATTTGTGCAAATAAAACTCACTTAAAATCTACATAAAAAGATTTCATTTGCGATAACACCATGTGTAGTTCACTCTATTATCAAGGTTTCATTAAAATAAAACTCATGATCTCCTAATAGTAAAGAAAGTATTATTTGCTATAATGAATCGAACTGACAATTAGTTTGAAGAATTTTAAGACTGTGGAAGAACAACTCTTTATATCTTCATATTAGCTGCCCTTGAGGTTCTTAAAAGTGAATAAATAAATATCAATGATAGTTCAACTCGACTACAACAAACATTTAATTGTGTGCTTTAAGGTACACGATGTATTTGAGGCCGAAAACGCATGACAGTGTAAACACTATAAATACTTTTAAATGTCACACACGTACTGTATCACTCTGTTATCTCTGTACATTCAAACACGCGTCGCGAAATGCGGAAGTTTTTTTTCGTTCCATTTGGCGAGCGTTGTTAAATTCCATAACACTCTCATCAGTTCTTGCTTCTTATTTGCGTCTATTACCCCAGTTTGTCACGCGGGATGAATGAAATGTTCATGAGTTAAAGTGAAACTGCCGAACTGCAGTTAAAGTCAGGCATCCTGCTGATTTGATTCATAAGGGCACTTGTTTGTCAGACGGCTCACCGGTCAGGTATACATCCGCGCTAAAATATCAAAGTATGAAAGTCACCCAGCTCCCAACCCAACGTTGAGAATAGATTAACGGCGATATATATATTTTTTTTATCGCGCGATAAGTCTCGCGTTAACGCAGCACGTTAATGCTGATAACGGCCCACCACTAATAATAACTTTACGAGTGTGTATTTCCCCTCATACCGAGTTACAAATGCCTCCAATTCACGCGAGTCTAACTTATAACTTACTTAAAAACCAGCAAAGCTGTTCCACTGAAACTCGGTCACACAGCCTTAATACGTCGGTCAAACTAAAGCTAACATTTGATAACGTCAGTAAAAATATGAAATTAGTCATTAATATGCAAACAAACACAGACGGTCAGGTACGAGCGTTTGAAACACGTTAACGTTAGTGTTCATTAAAGGGAACGTATATCAACCAAACTACACAGTGACACAAACTTTGAATGCTATCCCTTGTTCATTGCACTGTACAAAGAAAACATTTATATTTCTATAAAATAATTAACATACCTTTTACACTCTTACAGACAAACTGACGTTTACCGTTAATCCAGTCAGGTGCAGAGGGAGTGAGTGGGTGATTGGACGTCACGCCACTTCCCGCGCACGGCAGTTTAGAAAAATACGGGGGGAGTCCGGCCAAGATGGCGGAGAGATAGGAGGTGTTGCTGAAGTCTCGTCAGGAAAACTTGAGGTTGGAGCATAAAACAACCAGTAACGCACAAATTAATACTTATGGATAAACATATATTTAAGACTGTTATTTAAGACGTTACTTCGAGTTGAGTTTATGGGCAGAAGAAAAAACAAGCAAGCACAAGTTGCTCACGTGTCATCTAAGTCAAGGATGGATCCTGATCAAAGCGAATGTACCCTGAAGCCTGCACTTTCGGAGGATGAACAAGACTTAGCGACAGGGGAAAAGTCAACGAACGAATGGTTTAACGTTCGGCCCAAAATGAGCGATGTCCTGGCAACTCCGTTGCCCGACACCCCAATAAAACCCAGCTCAAAAAAGTCAAAACGTGAAGGCATGGATAGTGACAACACATCCGCTGCAATTTTGGCCGCCATTCAAGATCTTGCTGGTAAATATGACAAGATGTTCGAAAAGATTGCGTCAATTGACCAAACAACTGCCGTTACTGCAAAACAGATTGAAAACTTGTCCTCGACCGTGCATCAGCTTGTAGCCGAAGTGTCCACTCACAAGGAAGCCCTTCAGGTTGTGAACACGGAGATTCACGAGCTAAAACAGGTGAACGCAACTTTAAAAGAAGAAGTGGGAGTGTGCAAACGGTACAGTTGGAGGTGGACACTGAAACTACACGGGGTACAAGAGAAACCGGGAGAGGATGTTCGTAGTGTTGTGATCAATATCCTGAGCAAGGTGGTACCTGGTATCAGTGACAGAATGGATGATGCAGTGGATATCGCCCATCGTCTCGGCCCGCAGAGAAAAGATGGTTCGTGGAGATCCATAATTATTTTGTTTGCTCTTCGACGCTTCCGAGACATTGTGTGGCAGTCAGCTAGAGGATGTACTTTTCTGCGCGATAACAAGCTGCGATTCACAGAGGCATTGTGTCCAGAAGACAGAGTGGCAAGAGAGAAACTTTGGCCAATGATCAAGAAGGCCAGAGAAGATGGAAAGAAGGCTTCCTTTCGCGGATCTTTTGCTTTAATTGACGGGAAGAGATATGACTATGCCGATGTTAAGTAGGCAAATAACACGGGTAATTCTGCGTTTTTTCCCGCGATCAGGTCGGAGTTAAACGATATTTAGCCAGATATTTATCTGGTTCATATTTAGCCAGAGTTTGATTTTTCAAAGGATTTAATTCCTAAATTATGTTAAATGCTTGCTGTGACTGGTATGCCAAGATTAAAAAAAAAAAACAAAAAAAAAACGTTAATTTACCCATATTTAAATTCTGACATTTTTCTTGGCTCTGTCTAGAATATCCTTATAAAGAGTTATATAAAGATCTTTAATTTTGTTATATTTAAAAAGATGTTTTCTTTTGTCCTAAAGAATTGTCATAGAGGTTATTTTGTTTATTCTATGACTTAGTTGGTTGTTGTTCCTCCCTTCGAGGTAAGGTTTCTACAGTTTCTTCAGTCGTTGGTTTATACATTTATTCTTTGTTTATTCGTTATGGATTTTAAATTTAATTCATTTTCTGTTATGTCTTTGAATGTTAGAGGAATGCGAGATATGGTAAAGAGGAAAGCAATTTTTTTATTTTGTAAAAGCTGCGAATCTGATTTAATATTTCTCCAAGAAACACATTCTTGTGAGTCTGATGTAAAATTCTGGAAGAATCAGTGGGGAAATTTAATTTATTCTAGCCATGGCTCCAATCACTCAGCTGGAGTTTCAATCCTTTTGCATAAATTTAAGGGGCAGATTCTTGAGACTGCAATATCTAACGAAGGTAGATGGATAATCATGGCACTAAAGCAGGATAATTCTATATTTGTTGTTTGTAATTTATATGGATATAATTCTTTTTCTGCTAACAAAACATTATTTTCTCATATTACTCAAAAAATTATTGAAATGCAAATTAAATACCCAGATTCTTTCCTAATTTTAGGCGGTGATTTTAATGAATGTTTGGATAACACATTGGACAGATTTCCTCCTAGAAGCAATGAAGCTCTTCATGTGAATTCTAATAACATCTTATCAATATGTTCATCTCTCTCTCTTACAGATCCTTGGCGCTTTTTTCACCCTGACACGCAAGACTTTACTTGGTCAAATAGTAATTTGTCTTTAAAATCTAGAATTGATTTCTTTTTATTATCTTCATCAGCCTTACAATTTGTTAAAGATGTAAATCACTCATTTGCACCCCTCACTGATCACAATCAAATAATATTGAAATTAGGTTGTTATAAGGAGAATCCAAAGTTACGTGGTTATTGGAAATTTAATAACTGTCTATTAAAAGATGACGTTTTCAATAACAATACAAAAGAGTTAATTAAGAATATATTGTTAGATAAAATGCTAATTGGGTACAAGAATAAATGGGAATTTTTTAAGTACAGAGTCAGACAGATAGCAATAAAAAGAAGTAAAGAACTGAAAAATTTAAAACATAAGAAAATAACAGAACAGATTAATAGAATAAATACTTTACTAACAGGTGACTTGTCTGAAAAAGAGAAAATAGAATTAAAGGAATTGCATCTACAAATTAATCAAGCTTATCTAGATATTGCGAGAGGTGCATTTGTTAGGTCCAGGGCTAAATGGCTGGAGGAGGGAGAGGCGAACTCTAGCTATTTTTTTGCATTGGAAAAAAGGAACTGTAAGAGAAATTCTTTGACTTCTCTCAATATCAATGGTGTTAAATGCACTGATCCTAAATTAATATCTAACTTTGTTACAGATTTTTACCAAAACATTTACACTTCTGCTTTTGACAAACATTGTAGTGATCATTATGTAAATAAAATTAAAACTTACGTTCCAGTTATTGATCCTGAGTTCAAAACCTTTTGTGATTCCAATTTGACCTTGGAGGAAATTCAAGTAGCTCTTTATTCCATGAAGAAAGGCAAATCCCCGGGCAATGATGGATTAACCGTCGAGTTTTATATGCACTTTTGGGAACTAATTAAAGACCCATTGCTTTCTATGTATGATGAATGCATTGATCTAAAGGACATGACAACGTCAATGAAACAAGGTGTTATCTGCCTTATTCCCAAACCAGACAAGGACACCAATTTAATAGATAATTGGCGTCCAATCACGCTTCTCACTGTTGATTACAAAATTTTAGCCTTAATTTTTGCTAACAGATTAAAAACGAAAATTAATCAGCTGGTTGCTGAGACACAGTCTGGATTTGTTAAAGGTAGACATATCAGTAATAATATAAGACTTGCTTTGGACCTTTTGGATTATGCTGACTTCATACATTCTAAAGCTATGATTCTTTTCCTTGACTTTTATAAAGCATTTGACACACTTGAACACGGATTCCTTTTGCAGACCTTAAAGTTATTTGGTTTTGGTGACTTTTTTGTCAATGCTATTGAAATGCTTTATAGTGATATTAGTAGCTCTGTTTTAATTAGCTTCAACACCTCTAAAAGATTTTCTATTAACCGCGGGGTGAGACAGGGTTGCCCTATCTCACCCTTTTTATTTATTTTAGTAACAGAATTGCTATCGCTAAATATTATATATGAACGTAACTTAGAAGGTATATCTATTTTTGATAGAGAAATTAAAATCTCCCAGTTAGCCGATGACACTGCCTTATTTTTAAAAGATAAATGTCAGTTGTCCAAGGCTATAAGTATAATTGAAGAATTTTCATGTGCTTCTGGATTGAAATTGAATATGTCCAAATGTGAAATTATGATGATTCATGAAATTAATGATTCCTCATTAAATGGTATTTTGGTAAAAGAGACTGTAAAGTATCTGGGTATTTATTTAACAAAAAATTTTGCCACTAGACAACAGCTTAACTTTTCTGGTAGACTTAAAAAAACTCATAGCATTTTTAATCTTTGGCTACAAAGAGACCTTTCCCTTTATGGGAGGGTTCTTTTGACTAAAGCAGAAGGTTTGTCTCGTTTGGTATACCCCTCACTTTCTCTCTCTGTTAATATCCCTACTGCTAAAGAAGTTAACAAAATATTTTTAAACTTTATTTGGAAAAATAAATCCCATAAACTTAAGAAAACAGTTCTAGCAAATAGTAGAAAAGAGGGCGGACTTGAAGTGATTGACTTTGAGGACATAGTAAACACTTTTAGAATAAATTGGATTAAAAGATGCTTAAAAGACCCCAACTCTATATGGTTTTTTATTCCAAACTCTATTTTCACAAAAATTGGAGGTCTTCCTTTTATTTTAAAATGTAATTATCTACCAAATAAATTGCCAATTGCACTGTCAAAATTTCACCAGCAGGTCCTTCTTTCCTGGAAATTGTGTTATTCCCACAATTTCTCACCACATAAATGCTTTTTATGGAACAACTCTGATATTAGAATTAGAAATAAATCTATTTTTCTATCTACATGGTTTAACCGAAATATAATTGGAATTCTCTCAATTTTTGATAAGTCCGGCAACTTTTTGTCTTATGAACAATTTATGTCTAATAATAATTTTCCATTACCTTTTAAAGAATTTAATTCTGTGCAAAAAGCAATTCCGTTAGGCCTAATTCAACTTATAAAATCTCATTTAATGTTTAATGAAAATGTTATTAAAGAACCAGAGCTGATTTTAAATGGAATTAGTCTATTTGACAACAAATGTAATAATAAATATATTCGACAAATTTTTCAAAATAAAAAATATAATGTTCCTAAAGGCAAATTTTACTGGGCATCCTTCATTGACACAACAGACTGGAAAAAAGCCTGGCTATTACCTCATAAGTACTGCATTTCCAATAAAACAAAAGAGGTTCATTTCAAAATTCTTCATAAAATATACCCAGTAAACGGTACTTTGGCAAAGTATTTGGAGATTGACAGTTTATGCACATTTTGTAAGAGTGAAGACGAAACACTGATTCACATATTTTTTCAATGTGAAAGTACAAAAAACTTTTGGAAAAACGTATATCTCCATATAGGTAACCACATTGCTTCTTCCAGACCCTTTCATCTTCAGGATGTCGTTTGTTATTATGGAGGTGGGGCTGATGTATCAGAGAATTACATTATTGACTTTTTTATTTTGTATGGAAAATATTTTATCCATAAACAAAAATTCTCCTGTTCGCAGCCTTCTTTTTCACATTTTTTAATAGAAATTGATGTTTTTATTAAATCTCTTAGATTAGTTAATAATAAGAAAAGTGATAGATTTTTAGTTCTTTATGATAAATATTTTGGAAACAGCACGGTTACATAAGTCCTCCTTTCCTCTTGCTGTATTTGTGTTATGTATGTTTAATTTTATTTATTTATTTATTTTTTCCCCCTTTTGTTTCTTTTTTTATTTAATTTTTAAAGTTTATATTGTTTATCCTGATCTGTTATTGTCATTGTGTTCTTTTGTGTAAATTGTTGAATTTTGTATGTTTGTTATTGAGGTCAATAAAAAAAAAAAAAAAAAAAAAAAAAAAAAAAAAAAAATACGGACAAACAACTGTAAATGAACAGATATCATATTTACTGATGAGAAAAACGCATAAAAAGGTAAAAAAATCATTAGGTAAATGCTTGTTTAAATTACATTTAACCACTCATAGCTCAGTTTGATCTTAATGAAATAAAGTCTGATCTTATTAACAATATTAAACGTAATTCACTGCTGTACTTTCCATGGGCGCTTCATAAAAGACAAAAATCATTTTAAATAACGATAAAAAGGTAATAAAGCAGTCTTTTAACTAAAATATTGTTATATGTTTTATTAATCGTACTTACCATGGAAAAAACAGAGGAAGAAATATGTCCCGGTGTCCATCAAACGCTGTCTGAGCTGCGATCCCCTTCCCACAATGCAATTCGAAAATGTATATAAACGGAAAAACACCCGTAATACGTGTATACGGAAAAAATCTGTTAAAATATACAGTCATTTAACTGTTATTTTACAGATTTTTTTTACAGTGTAGTACTAACATGCACTTTGAATGCGAAGAATAGGATTAATAGAAAAATTGAAAAGTGAAGTTAAATGGGGGATTAGATTCTGTTATACACAAGCAAAAGTGATGCATTATATCACACAAATATTGATATAATTCTCTGTAAAATTAAATCATTGGAATATTGAGAACAACAATTTTACAGCGAGCGATTTCCTAAATAGACGAGACGAAATACTCCAATAAACGCAGTTACAACATGCAATGATACAATCCTCTTCAATAAAATTGCCCGCAGTAAAAGTCAATGGCTTGAATGTAGTAATTTTCATCTAGTTGTAAAACATGTGGCATTGTTGCATTACTCGTATATTATTTAGGGTTAAAAGTTCACCATAAAGCCTGTCACATAGTGCTTGTACTAAACATATGAATGATTCTTTAAATCATATGACTTGCTGAATGATGACGTGACGATCATGTGACCTGATTTATGCATTATTAAGGTACAGTTGAAGTCAGTATAATTAGCTCTCCAGAATTATTAGCTCCCCTGTTTATTTTTTTCCCAATTTTCTACACAATTCTTAACATAATAGCTTTAATAACTAATTTCTAATGATTTCTTTGCCATGAGTACATAATATTGTACTACTTTTCAAGATGCTAGTATTCAGCTTAAAGTGACATTTAAAGGCTTAACTAGGTTAGTTAGACAAGTTAGTGCAATAAGGCAAGTCATTATATTACAATAGTTTGATTTATGATCAATCTAAAAAATATATTACTTAAGGGGGCTAATAAAATTGACCTTAAAACGATTTGAAAAAATGAAAAGCTGCTTTTATTCTAGCCGAAATAATACAAATAAGACTTTCTCCAGAAGAAAAAATATTATCGGAAATACTGTGAAAGATTCCTTGCTCTGTTAAACATAATTTGGTAAATATTAACTGTATATATAATCAGATAAACCTTAATATACACTTGATGAGAAATTTTTCACATTTATTAAAAATATGGGACAATTTTTAATTATATTTATTAATATATAAACATAATTAATATATACATTTTGTTTGTTTTCTTTTGAAAATGAGTTAAAATATACATGTGTCAGAAATAAGATTTTAATCAATTAAAAGTAAGAACACTTAGTAAAATATAATGAGGAAGGTGCATCGAATAAACAATAAATAAAAAAATTAAAAAAACAAATAAAAATAAATGTGTGTGTGTGTATATATATGTATGTGTGTGTGTGTGTGTGTATATATATATAACTGCTTTTATTTATATATATATATATATATATATATATATATATATATATATATATATATATATATATATATATATATATAAAAGCAGTTTTTCATTTTTTAAATCATTTTAAGGTCAATATTATTAGCCCCCTTCAGCTATATATATATATATATATATATATATATATATATATATATATATATATATATATATATATATATATATATACATACAGTTGAAGTCAGAATTATTAGCCCCCTTTTGATTTTGATTTTCTTTTTTAAGTATTTCCCAAATGATGTTTAACAGAGCAATACAATTTTCACAGTATGTCTGATAATATTTTTTTCTTCTGGAGAAAGGCTTTTTGTTTTATTTTGGCTAGAATAAAAGCAGTTATTAATTTTTTAAAAACTATTTTCAGGACAAAATTATTAGCCCCTTTAAGCTAATTTTTTTTCCGATAATCTACAGAACAAACCATCATTATACAATAACTTGACTAATTACCCTAACCTGCCTAGTTCACCTTATTAACCTAATTAAGCCTTTAAATGTCACTTTAAGCTGTAAAGAAGTGTCTTGAAAAATATCAAGTAAAATATTATCTACAGTCATCATGGCAAAGATAAAATAAATCAGGTATTAGAAATAAGTTTTTAAAACTATATTGCTTAGAAATGTGCTTAAACAATCTTCCTTCCATTAAACAGAAATTGGGGAAAAAATAAACAGGGGCGCTAATAATTCAGGGGGGCTAATAATTCTGACTTCAACTGTATATATATATATATATAATAAACATTAAAGTAGAAACTTTTACTTGTGTTCTTACTTTCTTGGAATAATAATATTTTTATAATACTGTTGTAAATTAAATTTGTATCAGTATTCATCTATATGAAAAGTACAGTTTTTTTATTTTATTTTTGTTATACATTTTTTTTATTTTACCAAGTGATGCTAGATACTTTATTTACAGGATTAAATAGGCAAGTCATTGGACTAAAGTGGTTTGTTCTGTAGCCAATTGAACAAATTTCTTAAGGGGGCTATTAACAATTACCTCAAATATTGTTTCAAAAAATATAAAAACTGCCAAAACAAAAGACTGTTTCTACAGGAAAAAAAACGTTATAGGAAATACTTTGAAAAATGTCCTTGCTTCATTAAACATCACACAGGAAATATTTGAAAGAAAAATAATAGTAATAAAAAATTCACTGTATAAAAACTTAAATACAAATATTATGAAATATTCAAAAATATAAAAAAAATTGACAGTGCCAATAAGTTTGTCTTTTCAGTGTTTGCCTGCACTGTTTGCAGCATTTGACAATCTCCACATTTGTTCTGTTGAATCAGCAGCTCTCAGAGCACGTTGCTTTGCGCACACATGTTTGCACAGAGAAGGTCGGGTCAAATACCTGTCATACTTCGCATTCATGTGCTTCAGCTTTTACACGTCACATTGAAGACTTTCCGCTTTCCTTTTTTTGACATGTAGCTCATGTATGAATTGTTTCAATTTCCCTCAGCCAAACAAGAGACTCAAATAGATTTATAAAATCTCCAAATAAAAGGTTTTCATGCTCGTGTGAGGTGACGAATTTATGTGGAAATTGATTGTGTATGGATTGAACTTTGCCTGTGTGTTGACTAAGACTTGTGTCGAAAAAGCGAGTGACGTGTGTGTTTAAAATCTGAAGAGCGTTTGTGAATCAGGACGTTTTATTCAGCTTGTGCACCAGGAACATCATGTCACTGAGTGTGTGTGTGTGTGTGTGTGTGTGTTGCATCATTTAATGTCCCCGAGTGAATTTATAACCTGATTCAATAGAGCTGACAGGAGCTGAAGTGTGAAATGTCCTGCTGTAAAGGTGACCTGTTTTGCTGGAACATGAACTGCCATTAATAAAACACAACTTTACCATTAATCGTCTTGTTTTCGGCTTGTTTTTCAGCTCCTGTGTTTCTGAGGCTGAGAAAGAGAGCCACGGTAAGTACAGTGAATTGGTGCAAAGATAAATTTACAAAAGGGAGACATTTGAGCGCAAAACTGGACTTGGTTCTATTGCTGTGGTGTATATTAAGAGTCAAATTAGTACATAATTTAAAACAGAATATAAATAAAATAGTATATAAAATGTAAGTAATACTAAGTTTTATTTAATGATTTGTTTTAATGTTTTACTTTTCCAGTTTTTGTGTTAATGAAATGTAATAAAAACAGGCTTATTTATTTTTTTGGTTATAAGTCAAATGAAATGATTAGACACCCTATTTCATCTTGCTTTATCATTTCTTTCATGTTTTTTAACTTTTTGTTATTTTTATTACATTTTTTAATTAAAACATCTTGTTTTATTGCATTTACCAGGTCATTTTAGTCTTATTTATTTAATTTTTGTGTTGTGTTTAGTTACCTTTTTCAAAGTGCACCTATCATGAAAATCATCTTTTGTAAGCTGTTTGGACAGAACTGTGTGTCAGTATAGTGTGTCCACAGTCATATTGGGGTGATATAAAGACAATAAGTCTCTTTTTTTTTTCATTCCTGATGTTAAAATAGGATCCAATTCCCTCCCTTTTTCAGACCGACCACAACGTGGCTTATTAGTGCAGTTTTCTCTCCCACCAAATTGATTGATAGCCGCGTATTAACATATCTTCATAGTAAAGCGTATAATCATATCAACAAGACAGGACCTGCGCAAAACAACTAGGATTAAAAGACCTGTTGAGCTCTCTTTGATCATCAATCATCACCAAATGTGATTAAGAGTGAGTTTAAAACGTTTTTAAAACAGTGCATGTTTATAATGAACTGCAGTGATTTTATGGTCTTCATTACCACAGCTGCATGTCAGTACAATTATAAAAGAAGACGCTTCAATCCCTGTTTGTTGACGTTAAATCAGGTTTATTTTGTACATTAACATAACGGATATCCATACCGCAGTGGATATGAACATGTATACTGTCAGATTTGCGTGCAAAAACAGTGCAAAGTTACCTGTGCACGCTGTGTGTGACTCATTGCAAAAAGGCTTGAATTAACTCCACAACAAATCCATCAAATAATCATTGGGAAAGTTCTTACTGTAGCATTTTTCATGAATGTTTCGTGAGATCTTCTTCCTTCATGTCTGTCACTGTGCTGTTTATCTGACACAGCCGTGGTGGCGATTGAGGCACACTCTGACAGGCTCGTGGGAACGGTGGGAGAACCAGCATTAAAGCTATAAGCAACAAAAACAGCTACATATTGTTCAAAGCAGAAAATCCCAGTTTTCTGAAAGGTATAATAAATAATCTGATGGGCGTTTTTTACGCGGAAACCTTACAGACACATTCTAAAGACACAAAAGACTTAACCTAAATCTCGAAAAAGGGGTAAAATATATTTTTATTGTTTTTTGCTTTGTTGTGTTATTTTATTTCAACTTGATTTATTAAATTTTAACTGGTTTTTTACTTTTTAATATTTTTATTTTATGTTGTTTGCTTCATTTTACTTTGTTTTGTTTTATCACATTTTTCCAGTTTTTTTTTTTAATTCTCATTTATTTAATATTTGTTGTTTTGTTTTTGCTCAATTTTATTTTGCCCTATTTCATTTTTTTCAGGTTTTCTACAATTGTTTGTCATTTTTAAAACATTAGTTTTGTTCTGTTATGTTTATTTTATTTTATTTTGGCTTGTTTTGTCACATCTTTACTGCTTATCTACTTATTTTTTTTATTGTTGAATTAATTTTTTGTTGCTTATTTGTTTGCTTTATTTTACTTTATCTCGTTTAGTCTTAGTTTCCCAGGCTTTCTACTCATTTTTGTCTTTTTTAATTTTTTTAAATTTTTTTAAAAATATTTTTTTAGTGTGTTTTTTGTTTTGTTCTGTTGTGTTTTATTTTATTTTGACTTGTTCTATGATGTTTTACTTGTTTATTATTTTTTTAGATGTTGTGTTGTTTGCTTATTATTTCATTATTCTGATTTAATCTTAATTACTCAGATTTTCCACTCCATTTTATTTTATTTGCATTTGTTAACTCAAATTACATTTGAAATCTCATTCAATAAAGGGTTTTGCTGTGCTTTCAGTGGACACACATGCATGCTTACCTCAGGACCCCGAGTGTACAGTACTTTACATTTATATCTGAGTGTTTTAGCTGTGGTGCTGGTGGGCCGCTTGGTAGGGCTGCACAATTTCTGTTGCCATTTTCGGAGAGATTTTTTTTCAACACATTTTTAAACATAATAGTTATAATAACTAATTTCTAATAACTGATTTCCTTTATCTTTGCCATCATGACAGTACAGATATTTTACTATATATATTTTAGCATACTAGTATTCAGCTCAAAGTGACATTTAAAGGCTTAATTAGGTTAGTTAGGGTAAATCATTGTCAAGTCACTGGATAACAGTGGTTTGTTCTGTAGACAATCGAAAACAAATATTTCTTAAGGGGGCTAATAATATTGAACTTAAAATGGTTTTAAATATTAAAAAATACTTTTTATTCCAGCCAGAATAAAACAAATAAGACTTTCTCCAGAAGAAAAAAATATTATAGGAATTATTGTGAACAATTCCTTGCTCTGTTGAACATAATTTGAGAAATATTTGAGCAAGAAAAATATGGCAGAAAATCAAAATATTGCAGTGCTAAATTTTTCCAATATCGTGCAGCCCTACCCCTGGGTTTCTTCTGTACTTGGGTCTGTCAGTACTAGTACTACATATTACATCAGCAATATGCCTCCGGGATGGTGCTGTGTTAGCACTGGTTTAGTGTGTTCATCCAGTCACTGAGGCTGAAATAGATGTGTGTGTGTTACTTCTGTGTCTCTGTTTCACTCGCTCAGACTGGATGAAGCTGGTTTACTGGTGAAGGGGCTGAAATTAACTCTGCAAGCTCGGGTTTTTAAGGCTGTTTTTGCATCTCAAATGAAAACCTTTACTCGGGTTAGAAAAGTGTGCAGTGGAAGGTGTTGGTTGTGGCATTATTCTGCATAAAGCTGTCCAGCATTAATTAAATGGATTTTGTTATTCAATTGTTAGTGTTGTTGAATTTATTAAGCATTCATAAGTGTGATTAATGATCATTTAGGCACATCCCAGCTAACAAAACTAAACTATGCTGTAAGGTTTTCTGTAAGATATGTAAAGAGTTCAGTTGCAAAAACCTCTAAATGCCGTCTGAAATTTTCTTCTAAATTGAGCACTTTTATTAGGCTCCAGTGTGTATATTTTAGTAATATCACTTTTATGATAAATATTAATATTATAAATATTAAGTTCTTTTCCTGGTCTTTAGGGTGAAATAACTCACTATAAACAAAGGGATCTGAGTAAAACATTTTCATTTTCGATGGAAATTTCAGACCGCACTTTTTATGTAGATAGAACTCTTTTTATAAAAGAACAATATTTGAGAATGTTTGCTAAATATGCACACTTTTTAAGTCATAAAATATGCAAAGTTTAGCTCATTTTAAAAGTTGTGAAAAAAATGTTAAATGTACAGCCACCTATGGTGTTAATAAAATGTAATACAAATATACTTATTTTTTTGTTGTAAAGTTAAATGAATAAATCATGCACAATATTTTATCTTGCTTTATCACTTTTTTATTACATTTGTTTTATGTTTCATTTACATTTTTGCTTTGTTTTAATTTGTCGAGTTTTATCACATTTTTTCCTGCCGTTTTACTTTTTTTTTTTACATTTTATATTATCTTGTGTTGTTGTGTTTTATATGTGTATATTTTTAAAATAAGAACAATATTTCAGAATGTTCGTTAAATGCATTTTTTTTAAAGTGATATTAAAAAATATACAAAGTCATGCAAATGTTCTGAAACCGGTTATATAAGAATTTTAAAAATATTAGGTGGACATTCAGCTAAAATTATGTATTAATAAAATTAATAATATATTAATAAACCTTGTGCATGCTTATGAGCATTTTTGCCTCTTTTTTGTTTCATATTGTTTTTGTGCAATAAAAATATTTACATTATATAATTAAAATATTTAACAGACATTGTTACTTTTGGTAATGCAAAAACAAAACATTGTAAAATGTTTAATTCTCATTTCTTTTCATAAATAGTTTCTCTTTATCTTCAGGACAAAAATGGAAATGTATATAAAAAATAACAGATTTAAAAAATACTAAAAATGACTTAATGTTAGGTAGTTATTATCAGGACTGATTCTGATAATAAAAAAAAAACTGTAGGAAAAATTTAGTCAAATTTAGTGCTGGGGAAAGATTTTTCACAATTAAAAGCATCCAAAATAAAATATTAAAAAAAGTATATATATTTAATATGTATTTGTGATACACGCACATATATAAGAACACAATTATACAAAATATTTTTGTTACATAGATATTTAAATTTGTATATAATTTGTATTATATACGATAAAGTTTTGTGTGTATTTATATAAACATGATACTCTTAGGGCAGCACGGTGGCGCAGTGCTGTGAGCACGTTCGCCTCACAGCAAGAAGGTCACTGGTTCGAGCCTCGGCTAGTGGTTGGGTTAATGGGTTGCGGCTGGAAGGGCATCAGCTGCATAAAACATGTGCTGTATAAGTTGGCGGTTCATTCCGCTGTGGCGACCCCAGATTAATAAAGGGACTAAGCCGAAAAGAAAATGAATAAATGAATTAAAATTTAAAACATTTAAATGTATATAAAAAATTGTAGATTTAAAAAAAACCTAAAATTAATAAAAATAAATACAAAATAAAAAAAACAGTGGAAAAAAACATAAAAATTTGTGCTGGGCATAGTTAAATCACGATTAATCGCATCAAAAATAATATATATAAATATATATACCATTTATATATATTTAATATAAATACGTGATGCATATTTAATAACAAAATTATACAAAACACTTTTATTTCATAGATATTTAAATTTGTATATAATTTGTATCATATACAAATAAACATTTATATGTATTTATAACATAATAGGTTTACACAGTACACACATTTAAATTATGTCAAAACCAACTTTTACTTTGGATTAATCGTGATAAATTTTTGCCCAGTACTAATGAAAATATTAAAAGAGGCTACTCCTTTCTTTATTTGGCATTTTAACTTTAATTTGACTATTTTAATAAGCAAAAGACTGAACAAATACCTCCTAACATTACTTTCTTAACATTTTTTCGAGAGGACGTTGTGTGCCAATGTTCTGGGAACGTTCTTTGTTAGCTGGGCTAGAAAGACAGCTTTATACAGCATAATGTGACCAAACAGGGATTGTTTGGATCAAGATCTTATAAATGGAGTCATTCTTGAAATGCACCTTCAGGTATGGATCACCGAGAGAAGAAGTACAAGGCTCACCGTCAGTTTGGAGACCGGCGTGGAGGAGTGATCAGCGCTCGCACGTATTTCTACGCAGATGAAGCCAAGTGTGACTATCACATGGAGACCTTCATAAACTGCATCAAAGCCTCAGGTGAGCAGACTCTTGTTTTTTGTCGCCTAATTATTGATTCTGGTTTTGAAGTGTGTTTGGACATTATGTTGTAGGGCTGTGCAGAAGTGTCAGAAATAATACATATATTGTTGTTAATGTGTGTGTGTTTTAGCTGGAAGTTCTGTGGATGGATTCTCAGCTATTAAGATGACTGCCCTCGGACGGCCACAGTTCCTGGTAACTCTCTCTCCCTCACACACACACTTCAGGTCCAGTTTCTTCTCCAGGTTTGATCAGTGTGATTGATTTTGCTTGTTTATTTCCTCCTGAAGCTGCAGTTTTCTGAGGTGTTGGTGAAATGGAGGAGGTTTTTCACTCTGCTGGCGGCTCATCAGGGTAAAGACGGGATGGCCGTTCTGGAGCAGAAGCTGGAGCTTCAACAGCTGCAGGTTTGAGAAATACACTCGTCAACGTCTCGCTTTATGATGCATGTCAGGGTGGATTATTGACAGAGTTTGAGATGTTGGTCATTTAGTGTAGTCAATTCATATGAGTTCATTCACACATTTGCTGACTGCACTAGAATGTGTTTATATTCAGTGATATGACTTTGTTTTAAAGTTAAATAATATTGTCTAGCAGAAAATAATATCAGGTTGGATCTTGATGTGAATTTGAATTTTAGAGAAAAAAACGCTAGATTTTTATTTACTTTTATTAGCTTTTTTATTGTAAATCCTTATAAGTAATCTTTAATATCTGGCTGATTTCATATTTGATTTCATAAGTCAATTCTTACGTTTGAATAAAAATGATTATAAATGCATTGTAGGGGTGTCAAAATTAATCGTTTCTTCGATGCACTACGATGCAGACGCGGACAATTCGATATCGTTTCAGTAATAATCATAACCTGTTATTACTGACGTCATTTACCTCATATGCGCTCTGTCGCGAGGGAGACGATCGCGAGTATTTACAATGCTCTAACTACTTAATACTCATGAACTGTGCACAATTTCACTGTGTGTGTTTGAGAACGAAAGTAGCCTACTCCATTTCTCTCTCCCTCTCTCTCTCTCTCTCGCTCTCGCTCTGTCTCTGTCTCCCTCTCTTTCTCACACACACACAGTGGCCCATTTGACCTGCTGGCATGGCTTTTCTTCTCCTCTCGGCTGTTTTACAGCGATACTTTTGGATACAGACATGAGCGTGTCTGCAGAGTTTTCTCCACCGTGTCTATAATAGATCAGCTGTGAGATCGCCGCTACCGCCTGCCGCTTATCATTCATCTGAAGAGCGCAGCGCGCAAGAGCCAATCGTAACCGTTTTTGTTGAGGGTGTGACCAATCAAAGGGGTGTAAGAGAACTAAACAAGATTCAGAAATTGAGCTGGATATTTATATTTGTTTATATTATTTGCTAAATGCTCATTGTTTTTTAAAGTTACAGTTTATATATCTGACTGTTTGTATTAAATGACACAATTGTATTACAAATAATAGCCTATATAAATATAAATATATTCATACATTTTAATACAAGCGCTGCTGCTGTGAAGAAAATATAAAAGCATCGTCAATGCACCGTGATGCACCGAAATATCGAATTGAACCGAATCGATGGCATGATAATCGTAACCGAACCGAACCGTGAGACTAGTGTAGGTTCACAGCTCTAATGCATTGAGATAAATACATTTTAAAATACACTATAAAGACTCACCTATTCCAGTTACTCATCGGCAGGAATTGAAGTCGGATGGTTCACCTCACCTTCTACACCTCTCACCTTCTTCCTTCTGTCTCTTCAGCTGTGGATGTCAGGGTTCGGGTAGGATGAGGGAGCGAGGACTCAAGTGCAACAATAATTGGGTATTATTAATAATAAAGTACAAATAAAACAAAAAGGCAAAACAAACTACCCCGAGGGGGAAAACATGAATCAAAAACAGACAAACTTGGCTGGGCTGGGCTGGCAAGACATGACTGGAACCGGAACACAGAGGGAATATCGACAACGAACTGGCAAATGACTGAAAACATGAGGGGGATTATAAAGCAAAAAGTAAATTGACACACAGGTGAACATGACAAACTAATAATGGGTTAACAAGGAGGGTGGGACTAGACAATAGACGGGAGAGCGCATGACACAGAGAGACAATACAAGCCATGCGCTCACATAACAACACTGAAGCACACGACAAAAGCACGTGACCAATGTAAACACCGAGCCACGTGCTTTGACAAAAGACGCAAGACACGAGCACACGATGAATGAAAACACTCACCGTGCGCTCACACACGCAGCGTGCATGCTTCATCCCAGCGCCGACCGAAACCAACAAGACTGAGACGCTGGGAATGAAACACCACGCTGCTGACAGACGAAAACACAAACACGAGTACAAGAGCGCACGCGTCTGAGGGACGCAGAGCGCGCACGCGGCCGCGTCAAGCAGGAGCGCGCACACTCTGCGTACACCCACGACGGCGCGCGCGCACACAGAGACAGAAACAGGACCAGACCTGAGTAGTGTCAGAGCTCTGCCACCAAAACAAGAATTTACAAGACCAAAGTGGCAGAACCCTGACAGTGGATGCATATGCTATGAATAAGGGATGTGACTATTATATTCTGGTGGTTGATGGAGGACCTATTGTTTACCTTGTGCTTGCAAGATCGCTCTCAATCTGCAATAGGGGTGTCAAAATTAATTGTTTCTTCAGTGCATCGCGATGCAGACGCAGAAAATTCTGTATCAGTTCAGTAATAATCATAACCGGTTATTATGTACTGACGTCATTTATCTCCTATGCTCTCTGTCGCGAAGGAGGTGAGCGCGAGTATTTACAACACTCAGGCAACTCAGGGCCGGGCCGTGGCATAGGCACCATAGGCATATGCTAAGGGCGCTGTATATCCAGGGGGGCACCAGAAATGAGCGCAGTTCAGTTGGTTTTGTTTTCGATTTTCCTGACACACATTCAGTTATTGACGGCAATAACTCAAAAACCTCTTACCCTAAAAAGATCTAAAGTGTGTTTCCTACAAAAAGACAAAGCTGGTTATGTT
Organism: Danio rerio; assembly: GCF_052040795.2. Classification (NCBI taxonomy): domain Eukaryota; kingdom Metazoa; phylum Chordata; class Actinopteri; order Cypriniformes; family Danionidae; genus Danio; species Danio rerio. The sequence goes on from NC_141041.1 coordinate 7,021,150, forward strand.
TCACAGCTGTCTTTCTTTTTTTTCGCTCGACATTATGATCACTGCTCCGTTTAAGCCCTCGCAATATGTGTTTAGCCGGGAGAGCTGGCGCTGAGAAGAGCTCTCAGTAAGGGACCGTCGGAAAAGTGCTTCTTTTTTTTTTCTGCTCCGCTCAGCTCGAGCTCTCCCTGTTGCGAGGGCTTAAGTGTGTGTGTGTGTGTTTGTGTTTGTTTGTTGCTGTCTATGTTTGTGTATGTCTTTGAATGAGAGACAGTGTGGTGCTGTGTGTCTGTGTGTTTATACAGACAGCTTGTTATAGCCTCCCCCCTAAAATATCATACTGTATATGGAAAGCATCGTAAATGCACCGTGATGCACCGAGATATCGAATTGAACCGAATCGAAGGCATGATAATCGTAACCGAACCAAACCGTGAGACCAGTATAGGTTCACAACTCTACTCTGCAATACCACTTACCCGCTTCTCCTTCTGAATTATCCACATTGTTTTGAATAAACTGCCTTGAAAGATAACCTTCCTTGTGTGACTGTGACAATCATATTGTATTTGTTTTAGTCTTACTGAACAGAAAAGACTACTCTTAATTCATTTATTTTCCTTCGGCTTTTTATTTATCTGGGGTCGCCACAGCAGAATGAACCGTTTACTATTCCACCATATGTTTTACACAGTGGATGCCCACCGGCTGCAATCCAGTACTGGGAAACACCCATGCACTCTCACATTCACACTCATACACTATGGCCAATTTAGTTTATTCGATTCACCACACAGAAATGCCAACTGTCCTAGCCGGAACTCGAACCAGCGACCTTCTTGATGTGAAGCGACAATGCTTGCTAAAAAAATCTTAATGCAATAGCTTTACATTAATAAAAACATTTTTTATTTAGGATTTAAAAATTCAAATAGTTTATTGTCATATGCACAGTAAGGTAGCAGGTTTCCTGTTCAATGAAACTCTTAATTTGCTGTCCGGGCTGAATGCCAAGGAAGTTTTAAGGTGTTAAAAAATATAAACAATTTAACCAAATAGGCAATTGCAGAGCATGCAAACAAAGTAAAACAAATAAAACAATTTCAATAAAACTATAAGTAAGTGAAGTAAACCTGTATACATTAATTCACATATCTTTCTCTGTCTTTTTTACAGGACAGTTTGATCAAACTGGGGGTTGGCGCTAAATCAGACATTGAGAACTGGTTTACAGGAGAGGAACTGGGCTCATCAGGGTAAAACTCCCTTTAAACTCTTGCTTAAATAAATAGACATGAGCCAAAAATCAGACTGGAGCTGTGTGTGTGTGTGTTTGTGTGTGTGTGTGTTTGTGTGTGTGTTTTTGATTAACTCTGTTTTGCTCTTGCAGAACCATTGACCTGCTGGACTGGAACAGCCTGATCAACGACAGAACCAAGATCTCCAACCTGCTGGTGGTGCCCAACATGGAGGTAACACACATACACACACTGCAAACACACACATACACACAGAGAGACATTAACACGAAACACACACTGACACATTCACTAAAACACTACCAGAACACACACACACACCAAACAGACACACATGCATCAATATAATGCAGCAAACAAATACACAAAAGATGCAAAAATACAATCAAAAGACCCACAAATGGACTAATATACAAACATACACACAGACATTAACATGACGAATTCCAGGACAACACAAACACACATACACAAAGTTACACACACACACAGAAACATACATGGTGTTATGTATTGTACATAGTAGTGTACACTGTCATACAAACACACAATGACATACAGACACACACACACACACACACACAGATACATACATAGTGTTATGTATTGTACATAATAGTGTACACTATCATACAAACACACAATGACACACAAACACACACACACACACACACACACACACAGATACATAGTGTTATGTATTGTACATAGTAGTGTACACTATCATACAAACACACAATGACATACACACACACACACACACACACACACAGATACATAGTGTTATGTATTGTACATAGTAGTGTACACTATCATACAAACACACAATGATACACAAACACACACACACACACACACACACACACACACACACACACACACAGATACATAGTGTTATGTATTGTACATAGTAGTGTACACTATCATACAAACACACAATGATACACAAACACACACACACACACACACACACAGAGATACATAGTGTTATGTGTTGTACATAGTAGTGTACACTATCATACAAACACACAATGACACACAAACACACACACACACACACACACAGATACATAGTGTTATGTATTGTACATAGTAGTGTACACTATCATACAAACACACAATGACATACACACACACACACACACACACACACACACAGATACATAGTGTTATGTATTGTACATAGTAGTGTACTCTATCATACAAACACACAATGACATACAGACACACACACACACACACACACACACACACACACACACACACAGATACATACATAGTGTTATGTATTGTACATAATAGTGTACACTATCATACAAACACACAATGACACACAAACACACACACACACACACACACACACACAGATACATAGTGTTATGTATTGTACATAGTAGTGTACACTATCATACAAACACACAATGACACACAAACACACACACAGATACATAGTGTTATGTATTGTACATAGTAGTGTACACTATCATACAAACACACAATGACATACACACACACACACACACAGATACATAGTGTTATGTATTGTACATAGTAGTGTACACTATCATACAAACACACAATGACATACACACACACACACACACACACACACACACAGATACATAGTGTTATGTATTGTACATAGTAGTGTACACTATCATACAAACACACAATGACATACACACACACACACACACACACACACACACAGATACATAGTGTTATGTATTGTACATAGTAGTGTACACTATCATACAAACACACAATGACACACAAACACACACACACACACACAGATACATAGTGTTATGTGTTGTACATAGTAGTGTACACTATCATACAAACACACAATGACATACAAACACACACACACACACACACTCACTGACTCAGCTCATTTGTTCTGTGTGTGTCGTGGTAGAGTGGCCATCTGGAGCCTCTGCTGAGTAAATTCACTGATGAAGAGGAGAAACAGATGAAGCGAATGCTGCAGAGGATGGACGTCCTGGCCAAGGTATGATCTGAAAAACCCGTCTGGAAGTACCGTAACAATTCAGTTTACAGTTTAGACGTTTTTTGATTGTGACCAGGACATAAAGGTGCTCCAGATCAAACCTTCACATAAGTTCTATAACAGAGATTGTTGATTTTTTTAACAGTGTACACTGACTTTGTGTCAGATAAATGTGTAAATGTATGTGTGTGCGATGGGTTTTGTTTGTTTCTTGTCTAAAAAAAAAAGAAAAAGTGAAAAGCTATTTCAACTGCATGTTTCATATCTAAAATGTTGAACAAAACAACAAGAATAGAAATAAAAACTATAATATTATAGTTGCATAATTTATTAATTACATTTAGGGCGTCACAGTGGCGCAGTGGGTAACACGTTTGCCTCACAGCTAGACAGTGGTTCAAGCCCCAGCTGGGTCAGTTAGCGTTTCTGTGTGGAGTTTGGATGTTCTTCCCATGTTGGTGTGGGTTTCTACCAGGTGCTCCGGTTTCCCCCACAGTCCAAAGACATGCGCTATAGGTGAATTGGGTAAACTAAATTGTCAGTAGTGTATGTGTGTGAATGCTAGAGTGTATGGGTGTTTCCCAGTGTTGGGTTGCGAC
>NC_141041.1:7030000-7087500 GCF_052040795.2 Danio rerio
TACTATATAACATAAAAAATAATCATACATTTTTTAAAAACTTTATATAATATATAGATGAGCCATACTGCCACCCATTGTGGTTTTATTCACTATTAAATGTTTTTTCCCTATTATTCCTGTTGTTTCTTCAGCCGTTTTCAGACTGAGGACAGCATATTTTACATTCAGCTCAGTTATTTTTCATGACAGAATTGTTTTGTTGGGAATAAAAGTCTCCTGCAGGCTGATGTTATATAACCCTGTTTATTCAAGTGCACGGTTACAGCTGAAAGGCGTAACAGGTGTGTGTGTGTGTGTGTGTGTGTGTGTGTGTGTGTGTGTGTGTGTGTGTGTGTTTCAGCATGCTGTGGAGAACGGTGTAAGGCTGATGGTGGATGCAGAACAGACGTATTTCCAGCCAGCCATCAGCAGACTCACGCTGGAGATGCAGAGGATCTTCAACAGAGAGAAACCACACATCTTCAACACCTACCAGTGCTACCTGAGAGTGAGTCTCTCACACACAGACACACGCACTTGCTTATCTGTTGTATGGTTGTGCTCCATTGATTTATTCAACCACAACTGTTTGTTAGCAACTGTTTATTAAGTTAAAGGTTTGATACTTATTAGAACTTGAAGTTGCGATGAGGTCTTAAAATATTCTGAGAAGGTCTTTAAAAAGTCTTTAAAAAGGATTGAAATTACCTTTATGAGTTAGATCTGTTTCATTTACATTGAAATAAATGATTCATTAACATGAAACAATTTATATGGGCTGAATTTAAACAAATGAAATGTAGTAATATTCAACTAGAAAAGCCCTTTAAAGGAAAATATAGCGCTGCAAAAGTACAGACACGGTACAAAAAATTAACTCGAGGTTAAGTATACATTTTTTAAACTGCTTAAGGAAGTACTATTACTGTAAAAGTACTCAATTACAACAATTTTAGTATTCGTAAGCCGTTACTTTACATCTCTTGTGTGTTAAATCTCATGACGGGCTCAAAAATGTGTTTTTTTTAGGAGGCGTATGATAACGTGTCTGTGGACGTGGAGCTGTCACGGCGCGAGGGCTGGTATTTCGGCGCTAAGCTGGTCAGAGGAGCGTACATGTGTCAGGAGAGATCCAGAGCGGCGGAGATCGGCTACGAAGACCCCATCAATCCTGACTACGAGGCCACCAACAACATGTACCACAAGTAAGAGGAATAAATTATACCATAATAAAATAAGCCAGAGAGCGGCATGGTGCTTATATTATATTATCATAGCATTTAAAATGGATTATACATTTTATTTTAGCACATATAGTATCACCTAAGAACAAACTCGTCTCATTTGACAAACATTTAATAACACAATGTACCATTTAATTCAGTTTCTCTCTCTTGTCTGAAATGAATACCGTGCTTTCAGAACAAAACACGCCTGTTTACCTGCGCCAAGCATGTTTTTGCTCATTATTGTCAATCACTAATGTGCGTCATACGGTGTAAATATATGCCAACACATTGCGCAGGGAATGTTTTGACTTGTTGCTGCAAACAAACACGCATATTTTGAGATTAACGTCTTTTATTCTTCTGTCTCAGTCACTGATCGAACCCTAAAAGCTTTTAATAAGCATTATCTGTATTTGTAAGGTGTCTGGAGTACATTCTGGAGGAGATCAACCACAACCGGATGGCTAACGTCATGGTGGCGTCTCACAATGAGGACACGGTCAAATTCACACTGGAGAAGTAAGTCTGGAACAGTGTTGTGTGTATTTGTTTATTGAATTTACAGTGTTGAAATGATTTTTTCATTTACTTTTTTTTATTATTTTACGTAAAGGCTACACCCCTTAAATATCTTGCCTTTAACTTAATACTTTCTAAAGGATACTATACAATAATATATTGATCAAAATACATTAGTTCTAGTTTTGGCTTTGGTGCTGATTAATTTAATCTAATATGGGCTTGTTTTTCTTACAAAAATCATTATTGGAAAAATCATAATTGGAAAATGCTGACTTTATGTTTTTTATTTTATTGCATATTATATTTTTATTTATTTTATATTGTAATTTATTTATTTATTTATTTATTTATTTATTTATTTATTTATTTATTTATTTATTTATTTTTACATAAAATATGTTATTAAAAATAAAATGAGTCGGCGCCAATATCCTAGTGGTTAGTGTGTCGATATATCACCCAGGTGCTGGCGTCGCCCCGAGTTCGATTCCCGGCTCGATGTCCTTTGCCGATCCTTCCCCTCTCTCTGATCTTCAAACTTTCCTGTCTGTAAATCTCCACTGTCCTGTCATTAAAGGTGAAAACCCCTAAAAAATAATTATAAAAATTTATTAAATAAATAAAATTGATAAAAAATAATCAGCTGAATAAAAATTAATTGTAAAATATTCAGTACTGTGAAAAATTCACTGCTACTACTGCTGTTGCTGATAGCGCTAAATGTAGAAATCATTATTATCTGTACAACCCATTAATATTTTATAATAAATGATGCAGTTTTTCACTCATAAAACTTCATGTTTCATTGCTAGATGATCATTTTTGATTAATTATTCAGTGGCATATTTTTAATAGCTGGTTGTCGCCACCTATTGGATAAATAATGTAATTGCTACCTACAACTTTCATTTTTGAGTCAAGTTAAATCCATAAGACTGTGATTATAAACTTTACCATAAACATCAGTGGTTTTAACTAAGTTATAAACTGTCATCCCTGTACTTCTGTGTTATTTGACTGTTTTCAACTTCATAACTAGCTCAAAAGACTAAAGACTAAATCTTTTAAGATTAATAAACATATGCAAATCACCATCATTTATAATTTATGTTCAGATCCCGATTTTTTTTAATGATTAATCGTGCAGCTTACACTGAACACATTAATGCAGACTAAACAATCAGTGACAGAAAACACCTTTAATAACCTAAGAAACCCACCTCATCCCGAATAAGCCACCACATCTTAATCCATCATTATATTTTACAGGAAACCCTAAATGCTTTCATGTGATCTGAATGACGCGGGAGGCGATCTCTCTGTGATCGTTACAAATTTAGGATTAATCTACAAGTAAAACATTTTATTAATTCGCAGGTAACGTGTGTTCCGACACATGATCCGTTACACCTTACTATATAATAAGGTATATGTTCATATACATTAGATCAGTCCCAATTTTCTTATTTTATATATATATATATATATATATATATATATATATATATATATATAATTTATTTATTTATTTATTTTTTTTTTATTATATTATAATTTTTTTATTTTATTTACAATGGGCACACCCCTTACAGATCTTGCCTTTACATTAAAGAGCCCATATTATACATGAAATAGGGTCATATCTTGGTTGTAAGGGTCTCCAACAACAGTTTAATATGCATGCAAAGTCAAAAAACACTTTCATGGTCTTATAATCTGCATTTATTTTTACCTAATTATCCCAGCGACTCCCGTATGAATCGTCCAGTGATCCATTTGTTCCCAAACCCCTCCTTAGCTCAAAGCTAATCTGCGCTGATTGGACCAATGACAGTCTGTTGCGATTGGTCGACTGCCTTCAGTCAGAGAGTGAAATGCCAAACAGCTAATCAGCAGTATAAAAGTAATCACAGTTCATACACGCTCGATAGTGTAGGCGTGGATTTTAGCTGCCAGTGGGTCAATGTAAATACAGTCGATGGACTTGAAAATTCAGACGACTAACTGTTTTATTGAACAAAAACTCCAAAAACAGTTGAGGAGATCTCCTAGCTTCTCACTCTATGATCCACTCGCCATACTCACTCTGCTCTTTTCACAGACACACACACACATATTGCTCACACACACACACACACACGCACTTAACCCTGCTCCGGACGACAACGTGCGCGCACACACACACACACACACACACACACACACACACACACACACAATTACACACACCTCCGGACGACAGCGCGCGCACACGCACACACAGACACACACACTACTCCTCGTTCACGGAGCTCCGTTAACAAAGCAGCACGCGTCGCGTTTTTAACGTGACTTTGCACGCGGTAAGAGAATGTAGCCAGTTAACCTGATACAGTACACGCGGTTACAAGTAACAAATCACAACTAAATACATTTGCAAGCTCGAGTCAACGAGGCAACTTTAATCGCACGTACTTACACTTGAGAAATGGAGGAAGAAAAATCCATCCTGACGTCCATCAGTAAGTTACTGATCCTTCCTTTAACAAACGCTGATGAAGTATTCTTTGTAGCATGTAGTTTCCAGAAGTTTCCAGTAGTGTCCAACTGCTTGGTTATAATGCTGAGGTTTCATCTTTGGGTAGAGACTCAATATATCCATCTGCAGTGTGACTTCAATCGACCGGCATGTTTGTGTGTGTGTGTCTGGGTTTCTGCGTCAGAGGGCGGGGCCTCAGGTTTGAAATCTCCCGGGTTTGCGCGTGCACGTGAATAACTTGGTTTCGTTTGTACGTCATGGCGAAACACCTAATGAGTCGGTATCAAGGCGACTCGTTTGAAGCACTATGAGTCGACTCTTTTATAGATGAATCAACAGTTTTAAACACTGTACACTAACAGATTTAAGCCTTAGCTGGATACTTCACTTCACTTAGAGCTGTTACACACTACATGGAGGGGAATTTTCAAAAACCCATAATATGGGCTCTTTAATACTCACTGTAGGATGCTATACAGTAAGATATTTGCAAATATACTTTAGATTATTCAGCAAAAAGGCCAAAACATGGGTTTGTTTTGCTTAGTACCTGATCTGACTCTGTGTTTGTACGTGCGTGTGTGTGTGTGTGTGTGTGTGTGTGTGTGTGTGTGTGTGTGTGTGTGTACACGTGTGTTTTTTTGTTCAGGATGAACGAGATGAATCTCTCTCCCACTGAGAATAAGGTTTACTTTGGGCAGCTGCTGGGAATGTGTGACCAGATCAGTTTCCCTCTGGGTGAGTGCAGAGAAAACCAACAGATGGTGTTACAGATGCTCATCCGCACAACCAGGCGCTTAAAAAGTCTAGTTTAAAAAAGGGCATCCGCTGTGTAACATCCATATGCTGGATAAGTTGGCGGTTCATTCTGCTGTGGTGACCCCTGATGAATAAAGCAACTAAGCCGAAAAGAAAATGAATGAATGAATGAAATATGTGTGTGTGTTTATTCACAGGTCAGGCTGGTTTTCCGGTCTACAAATATGTGCCGTACGGGCCGGTGAACGAGGTGATCCCGTACTTGTCCCGCCGCGCGCAGGAAAACCGCGGATTTATGAAGGGCTCACAGAGAGAGCGAAGCCTGCTGTGGAAGGAGATCAAGCGCAGACTCTTCAGCGGACAGCTGCTATACACACCTGTGTACTGAAACACACACAAATGAGCATCAGACTGCGATACACACCTGTGTACTGAAACACACACACACACACAAATGGACATCAGGCTGCGCCACACAACCCTTTACTGAAAACACACACAAAAATGAACACAGCTGTTTACTGAAAACACACACACAATGAGCATCAGACTGCTATACACACCTGTGTACTGAAACACACACACACACACAAATGGACATCAGGCTGCGCTACACAACCCTTTACTGAAAAACACACAAAAATGAACACAGCTGTGTACTGAAAACACACACACAAATGAGCATCAGACTGCTATAAAAACCTGTGTACTGAAACATACACACTCAAATGGACATCAGACTGTGCTACACAACCCTTTGCTGAAAAACACACACACAAATGAATATCATTACACAGCTGTGTACTGAAAACACACACACAATGAGCATCAGATTGCTATACACACCTGTGTACTGAAACACACACACACACAAATGGACATCAGACTGTGCTACACAACCCTTTGCTGAAAAACACACACACAAATGAACATCATTACACAGCTGTTTACTGAAAACACACACACAAATGAGCATCAGACTGCAGACTGCTATACACACCTGTGTACTGAAACACACACACACACACACACAAATGGACATCAGGCTGTGCTACACAACCCTTTACCGAAAAACACACACACAAATGAACATCATTACACAGCTGTTTACTGAAAACACACACACAATGAGCATCAGACTGCTATACACACCTGTGTACTGAAACACACACACACACACACACACAAATGGACATCAGGCTGCGCTACACAACCCTTTACCGAAAAACACACACACAAATGAACATCATTACACAGCTGTTTACTGAAAACACACACACAATGAGCATCAGACTGCAATACACACCTGTGTACTGAAACACACACAAATGGACATCAGGCTGCGCTACACAACCCTTTACTGAAAAACACACACACAAATGAACATCATTACACAGCTGTGTACTGAAAACACACACACAATGAGCATCAGACTGCAGACTGCTATACACACCTGTGTACTGAAACACACACACACACAAATGGACATCAGACTGTGCTACACAACCCTTTGCTGAAAAACACACACACAAATGAACATCATTACACAGCTGTTTACTGAAAACACACACACAAATGATTATCATTACACAGCTGTTTACTGAAAACACACACACAAATGAACATCATTACACAGCTGTTTACTGAAAACACACACACAAATGAGCATCAGACTGCAGACTGCTATACACACCTGTGTACTGAAACACACACACACACACACACAAATGGACATCAGACTGTGCTACACAACCCTTTGCTGAAAAACACACACACAAATGAACATCATTACACAGCTGTGTACTGAAAACACACACACAATGAGCATCAGACTGCAATACACACCTGTGTACTGAAACACACACAAATGGACATCAGGCTGCGCTACACAACCCTTTACTGAAAAACACACACGCGAATGAACATCTTTCGACAGATGTTTACTGAAAACACACACACAATGAGCATCAGACTGCTTTATAGACCTGTGTGCTGAAAAGCACACACAAGTGAACATCAGTCAGCTTTACAGATCTGCATACTGAAACACACACACATGTTGGTATTGGTGGTTTATGAGGACTCTATAGGCGTAATGTGTTTTACACTGTTAAAAATGCTGATTATATGGCCCTACTCCTAAACCCATCCCTTACAGCAGCGGTGTCAAACTCAATTCCTGGAGGGCCGAAGCCCCGCACAGTTTAGTTCCAACCCTGCTCCAACAAACTTACCTGTAGGTTTCAAACAGCTGTAACTGAACTAGAGTTAAAGACAACATGAAATCAAATTCGTAATGTGTTTTAGTTCTTGCTATGGTGTGACGAGGACAATTCAGCAGAAAGGCAGACGTAAATGTTTATTTCATTTAATGTAACCAATTATCTAATGAAAAAGGGCCGTTGAAACGTATTTGGTTTTACGTACTTAATACCTTTTAAATGCTGAAAATTAAATTAAAAACAAAAAAATATTTCAAAAAAGCAATAAATAAATATTAATCCTTTCTTTTTATTTTACTTAATTATCTGATGAAAAGCAAAACATTTGAAATATATTTATAAATGTTTAGTCTTAGTTTACAGTGACCCATTATCGGAAGAAAACAAATGAAGAGTTCAGATGCAAAAACCTTTAAGTGCCGTCTGAATTTTTTTCCTAAAATGAGCATTTATGTGTAGGTTCAGTTATTTGACTTTTATGGCAAAGAATATGTTACTTTCATAGCCTTTAACATGAAATAACTTAATACAAATATAAGAAGCTGAGAAAAATGCTCATTGTAGAGGAAAATTCCAGAAGGCACTTCAAATATTTAAAGATATTTACATTTTTAGATTGTATATATTTCAATATATATATATATATATATATATATATATATATATATATATATATATATATATATATACATACACTTTTTCAGATCTTAAATTTCCATTCAGATCAAAGTGCCATTCGAGCCTGCTCTTCTCATGTAAATCCACCAGAGGCCGCTGTCAACTGACTGACTGACTGACCAATCGACTGACCCATTCTCCTCCTTCCGTAAACCCAACCAATAGTGTTTATTTATAAATATTTTTTACAAATTTTTAATCATAATAGTTTTAATAACTCATTTGTAATAACTGATTTATTTTGTCTTTCCTTTGATGACAGTAAATAATATTTGACTAGATCATTTTCAAGACACTTATTTACAGCTTAAAGTGACATTTAAAGGCTTAACTAGGTTAATTAGGTTAACTAGGCAGGTTTGGGTAATTATGCAAGTTATTGTATAGCAATGGTTTGTTCTGTAGACTATCAAAAAATATATAGCTTAAAGGGGCTAATAATATTGTCCCAAATTTTTTTTTTTTTAATTAAAAACTGCTTTTATTCTAGCCGAAATAAAACAAATAAGACTTTCTCCAGAAGAAAAATATTATCAGACATACTGTGAAAATTTCTTTGCTCTGTTAAACACCATTTGGTAAATATTAAAAAAAAAAAAAATTTCAAAAGTGGGCTAATAAGTCTGACTTTAACTGTGTATATAAATATATTGTATAGCCTATTATGATTAAATGCAGACATACAAAAATATATATAAATATTAATAATATGATATTTATTAATATCATGCATACTAATATCTCATGAATTAAACATTTTAAATGCATATCGTCGTTTTTTTTTTATTGAAGGGAAATCGAATGTTGTTCAATAGTGGATACAGTAACAGAAGATGACTTTAGATGACGCATGTTAAGTTATGAACAGATTACTCACGTCAAATCCAGAGAATGTCTGAGAAAGCGGGAAATAAGAAGAGTTTTGCTTTCATGTTGTCTTTAAATCCGCTCTAAATCATTCCACTGTAATTCCGACTCACTGGGCCGTTTCTTATCTTTGTATTATTATATTACTATATTATATTACTATGCAAGTCGTACTGCGTTTACAGCATTCAGATTATTGAATACTGTCTCAGACACACAAGTACTGCGGTGTGCAAAATTACTAATCAGTTTCCAGTTACCAAAAATATCTGTATTAATTTCTGAGAGAACAATGCAGAAAGGTAACTGGTTAATTACAGAAAACTACTGGTTAAAGCATCACTGCATGGCACTTTTGCATTTTGTTTATATTTCTATATACACACACCTATACAGTATATATATGATATAGTTAATCTAGTCTAAACTGATTCTTTCTGACGCACATGGGTATTTGTCATACTGTCAACAAGAAGTTATTTTTGTACACATTAATAGTTGATAGGATGACCCTATAGTTGTTTATTTATCTATTAACAGAGGAGTCGAGCACATTTTTGCTATTAAATATTCTGTGTTACTCTCCCTATTGTGAATTCATTTTCATTTGTTTGGTTTTGCCCCTTAAAGAAAGTGCTTGAATGCCCGTTTGGGTTTGAAAATAAGCGTGGATGAAGTGTGCATGTGAATCTTTCAGTTGTTTGAGTTAGTTTCTGCTTTTATTATGTTAATATTGAAATAATGACAGCGCACAGTTCTCTCGCTACGGTGATTTGTAGACACTTTTGCACTAGTTTTGTTTCTAACTTAATAAGTGAATATATAGATCACTGTATACAGACGTCTTTAATAATAAAAATTACGTTTCTTACAAAAATGTGGGACTGTTTATTGAGTTTTTTAGTGATGTATAGGACTGTCACAATGAACAATATATTGACTCGTATGTATGTAATATATATTGCTCGTACATAAAAACCAATGTTAGCAACCTTTTGGCTAATTGCACAGCTAATTCATTCAATTGGAGGTGTCAGTATGGTTAAAAAGAGCACTATACACTAAAATAATAAAGTAGTTTTAATAATGTATTTAGTTTAAAATGTTAAATGGGGTTCACAGTATATTTTTAAGGCTTGGTTGTGTTTATAAGATGCAAAGCAATGTGTGCTCACGCTGCACTTGTAGAAAATCGTATATCTTACTTTGATTATATACAGCTACTTCACATACAAACGACTGTCATATTTCCTAGTTCCTCAAGAGGCTCTGATTGGTCAGCTAACATAATGTCCTGTGATTCCTGGAACAGCTTCATGTCACCACGTCACGCCCCTATGCGCTTTTAAGCAGTAGCTGTTAGCCCTATCAGTTTGTGTCTGAATTAGAAAATAAAGAGGACACGGCTGGACCTCACGCCTGCTCTCTAAAATAAAATCTGACAATTTATATATAATTCGGTATAAGCATGTGTAAGTAATATGAAACATTTTTATATCTTGTGTGAGTTTGTTATATGAGATGTAAACGCAAGAAAAGCGTCCACATAGAGAGACACTGTGTCACCGACTTGGTCCCAGTCATTCCCCTCGCTGGCCAGCAGAGGTCACCATCCCCGGACTATTAACCATTACATCATCCACTTACACTGATAGCCTGCACACCTGAAGTGCATCCACCTGATCATCCACGCTCACGCTTATAAGCAGCACACACACACTCAGTCATGGCGAAGTCTTGTTCTGCCCCGGCTAACACTACTGAGCGGTCTCTACTCTGCCTGCTTTCCCGTTGCTTACCTTGCATTGTTCCTCGACCTCGTCCTGCCAGCCGCCTGCCTTGTACCTCTGCCTGATTATCAACTTTGATCCAAGCCGCTCTAGCCTGAACACCGACCTTGATATTCGCCGCCTGCCTCAGACCCATGCCTGAACACTCATACTGCGATTACCTGCCTTCAACCCTGCTACGTAACACTATTGTGTTTGATGTGAGTTTGCACACGCATTACATCTGTGTGCTTGTCTTTATTAAACTGTTTAATAAAAATACTGCAAATGAATCCCCCTGTGTTAGCCCCGTTGTTACACACTGCAGCGCTGCTGAAGGTTGTGGGTGTTTACATCGGTTTGACTGATAAATATTTAGATTTGTAGCTAAATTTTAGCGGTGCCAAACAGCATTTCCTGCTGTTTACATCCTTGTTCACGTCCTCGCTACAACATAAAAATACTTACAGGTTGTGGCTCACAATCCACAGCTTCGTCTGTTATGGTTGGAGGAGTTTTTAGCTGAATCCAGCACTGAACTGGGGGAGATTCTGGAAGCTTTCCTTTGTCAAATGTTAGCTATATATTTTTATAATTCTCTGGAACATAATTAAAGTTAAACCGTAAGCACTTCTCTTTGTATTGTGTCCTTTGGAAGACCAAATACAGAAACAGAACGAGCTCTGTGAAAATAGCAGCGTTTGGACGACATTTTAGCATTACCTGCCAATTACTCCCCTTTTTCCTGGGAGTCTCCCGTATTGTTCTGTCTCCCAAAAATCTCCTGGAATTCCACCCCCCAACCCCCTGAACTCTACGCGCAACCATCTTCCTACCCGTTCATCAGTTCACTTCACTTCGCGCCTTCACCCCTTTAAAAATGTTGCTTTTTAACAACATAACATAACATTTAATATTATTGACATAACATTTATTATTATTGATGTGTTTAGGATACAGTATGTTTTCATATTCTGATTAAAATGCCTGATTCAATTGTTAAAATTACTATAATTACATTAAACATGAATAATAATTAATAATAATTAAATTAATAATAATTAAATACATTTTTTATATAACAGTTTTCTGGGCACTCAAAGCGCTTTACACATAAGGGGAGAACCTCCTTATCCACAACCAATGTGCAGCATTCACCTGGATGACGCGACGGCAGCCATTTTGCACCAGACCACACACCAGCTGATTGGTGTAGAGGAGACAGAGTGATGAAACCAATAATGATATGGGGATGGTTAGGAGGCCATGATGGACAGAGGACAAATTTGACCAGGATGTCAAGGTTAAACCCCTACTCTTCTTCGAAGGATATCCTAGGATTTTTACTGACCCCAGAGAGTCAGGACCTCGGTTCAACATCTCATCCGAAAGACGGCACTCACTGAGCAGTATAGAATCCCCTTCACTTTACTGGGGCATTATTGGGTGCCCCCTGCTGGCCTCACTAACACCACTTCCGACAGCAATTTGCATACTTGCATTATGATGCTATTATATTGTCATTCTTTCATTATACTGCCTTAATGAGTCACATAAAATGATCTTAAGATTAAGATTGGTTTAAAGTTTCTGTTCATCACGGATTGTAAAGTTTACAGTAAAGCTTATTACAATTTTCACAAATATACTGTATTTATAAGGTCTCTGTAAACAGCATGCACATTGATAAACCATAACAGATCATAATCAGGATGGTAACTTAATCGGAAGCCTTTTGTCTGAAATAGTAACAAATCTTAATGTTTCCGAACTTTAAATGTATTAAATTATAATATAGAGCATATTAAATATTTTATTTATTATAATAATAGTAACATCACCGGACAACAAAACAGAGCGGAACGTAAATCCGCACACCGTTCTCGCACGGAGCATATTGGGGAAACACACAAAACAGAAAGTTCTTTCAGCATGGTGATCTCATGGTGCAGATTTGGCTAGTTCTTATGTTTGTCTTGAACAGTTTTAAGTTAATATACTTCTTTCATATGCGTTTGCTGTTTTCGCGTTAAAATGCAGGTTGTGTATTAGCGCTAACGCTTGACATCAACGAATTAACATACAATCAGCGTATGGAAATTATTAATGCCAGTAACGTTAAGTAATAACAGAAGAAGCTGAACAGCACTTCAGTGTTTTTATTCAGGTTACATAGATAAAAAGCAGTACGATGTCAAAAGTAAAGCTGAAGAAACAGACTGGCAAGTCTAAAACTAATGAAAGGTCGAAGACAACTTACAACAGAAAGAGTTATAAGGGAGATACGTGGTTCTTCGCCACAGAACCAGCTAAAAAGAAGGAAACACAGAAACCAAAATCTGCAAACCCATTTATTATGCCGCCTACAGATGGCCAAGACTACTCATGCAACTGGAGAAAGTTACTGCAGGTAAGAGGGTTCGAGTTTACTCTGGTAAAATCCCTGTATGACACAATTAAACGTGTGTTTTGTATCCAATAATGCAGTATTGTGATATAATTGACAGGCATGTTTGTTGTTGTTGTGGACACTTTACATTCATAGTACAGTGAATAATATATAGAGGTATAGTTGATTTTATTTTCGGATATTCAGACATTCTTCTTAATATAATTTCAGAAAAGTATTCTTTGCAAATTGTAAAGAGGGAAATCATATTAGCAGCAAATGACAATCAAAGTACAGCATTGTTCACAGTGAATTAAATAGTGTTAATGTTGTTTAGAAGTCATACTTGGATGCTAATTTCGAACGAATATTCAAAGTAACATGGTAAACAATATAGATAGAGACTGCTAAATGAACGAATGTGCAAATATAAAACGACCTTTACCTCTATAATTAATATAGTGTTATTTAAACCTCTTTAATGCCTTTATAAAGAACATTCAACATAATAGTGTTCATGACAGAAGATAAACATTTTCACATTAATTTGGGCAAATGAGGGCAATTTGGATCTTGTGGAGCTGCGCTTCTATGGATTTGCTCTTCGGTGTTTGGACTTTCAGCAGTGAAAATTAAACCACACTGAACTGAACTAAACTAAACTGAGCTTTAACTCTGAGAACTGTGAACTGCTTGAAAAGCAAAGCGCAATAATTGAAATCAATAATTAAATTTTTTTTAAAGTCATAATTTTAGGCCACAAATATTTCTGGCAAAATAATGGAGACACTGATCAGTACAATATTTTTGCATTTCTTGTTTTACTTTTTGGTCATTTCTAAATAATAGATACATTTCTTAAATAACAGGTAATATTTTATTATCTTATTTGATGCTTAATGTTTAATTTAACTCATTAATAACTAATTACTAGTCATAACTTTTATTTATAATATAGTGCAGTTATGTTTTTTTAAAACTAACATTAACACATATATATATATATATATATATATATATATATATATATATATATATATATATATATACACACACATATATATATAAATATAATAGTTAAATTAATGTACATAGGTAAATACTCAACGGCCGCTTTATTAGGGACCCCTGTACAACTGATGTTTAATGCAAATTTCTCATCAGCCAATCACATGGCAGCAACTCAATGCATTTACACATGGTCTAGACGATCTGCTGCAGTTCAAACTGAGCATCAGAATGGGAAAAAAGGTGATTTAAGTGACTTTGAACATGGCATGGTTGTTGAAGTATTTCAGAAACTGCTGATCTACTGGGATTTTCATGCACAACCATCTCTAGGGTTTACAGAGAATGGTCCGAAAAAGAGAAAATATCCAGTGAGCGGCAGTTCTGTGGGCGCAAATGCCTTGTTGATGCTAGAGGTCAGAGGAGAATGGCCAGACTGGTTCCAGCTGATAGAAAGGCAACAATAACTCAAATAAGCACTCGATACAACCGAGGTCTGCAGAAGAGCATCTCTGAACACACAACACGTCCAACCTTGAGGCTGATGGGCTACAGCAGCAGAAGACACTCCAGGTGCTGCTCCTGTCAGCTAAGAACAGGAAACTGAGGCTCACTAAAATTGCACAATAGAAGATTGCAAAAACATAAATATACATAAACACTAGTGTTGCTGACATGGCGTTTAATAAAAATATATGATGATGATGATGCTAATGATAAAGATTGCAAAAGCAAAGTTTAATTCCATATGTCTAATAACCACATGCATGAGGTTTTCTGAATGATTTCTATATAATATATCATCTGTTTTTACCGTGTGTGTTTGTGTTTGTAGACTTTTCCTCCAGATCCTGAAAAGAAGAACGAAGGCACAGGACAGATCAAAGATGCAAATGTTAATGGAAAGCGGAAGCCATCATCTTCCAAAGACTCTCATAAACCTGAGAAACGGTTCAAAAAAGCCAAAGAGACTGTCAAAGCTGAATCTGAGAAGTCTAAACGAGTGGAGAAAGATGGAGAGCTGACGAATGGAAAAGAGCAAAGCGGACACAAACAGTTCAAAGCAGAGAAGAGGAAAAACAAGGATGGAAAGGAGAAAGGGATGAACAAAAAGAGTAAAGTTGAGGAGGAAGAAAAGAAAACCGCAGAGTATGTGTGCAGTTTAATTACATTCTCTGCTGTAATTGTTTTTATGAATTCTTTTTAATGATATTCTTACCTTATGGAACGAATATGTAATAAATTTGGTATTACCTTTTCCCCCCACAATCACAGTTTATCAGGGGCGGACTGGGACTAAAAATCAGCCCTTGCACTGTAGCCACATCAGCCCACATTATCACACCGACACAGCCCCATACACAGACACGCACATTCACTACTTTTATTGGTGTACAGATGGTAAAATATTATCAGCAGTACCATATGTAATAGATATTTAATAGATATTTATTTTGTGTTTGGACTTGTGAGGGAAACCAGGAGGAAAACCACACAAACATGCAAACTCCACACAGAAACACTAAATGACCCAGCCGAGGCTCGAACCATTGACCTTTTTGCTGTGAGGCGGCAGTGCTACCCATTGTGCTGCCCCCTTTTGAGACTATTTCAGTTAATTTTATGCATTTGGCAGCGTCTGATTTTAGAGCAATTTTTAAGTTTCTCTGAGCTTTTTGACACCGCCTTTCCTTTTTTCACGGTCCATCTCTGACAATTAGCTTGTGTTGCACCTAATGTTTGTTTTACATTCTTGCCAGATTTTGATTATGTCTGCGTAACCTCTGATTGGGTGGGCCCATCTCGAAACCAGCTGGCCATTACCGATTGGGCCAATGCTTAACATTTATTATTATTATTACTATTATCATCATCATTATCATCATCTTTATCATAATATTCACCTCTTGCAAGAAACAAAAACTGCCTGTATGTAAAATGAATACTTATAATAAAAAAATGTAATAAAAAATAGCATACCGGCCCACATTTAAAAAAAATGGTCCAGCCCTTCTGGCATTTGCCAGAATTGCCAGATGGCCAGTCCGCCCCTGCAGTTTATGATATTACAAGACGGATTACATTCATTTTCTTGTATGATTTATAGACAAATATTTCTTTAATTTAATATTTTTATTAGTTATAATAGTTTTATTCATACTCATAAATTGTGAGATTTAAACAGCTTTATTATATTAATTGTTATAATTTTTTTATTTATTGGGTTTGGAGAAAACACAGAAGTGAAGTCAGAAATGTGTGTGTGTGTGTGTGTGTGTGTGTGTGTGTGTGTGTGTGTGTGTGTGTATACAGTTGATGTCAGAGTTATTAGCCCCCCTAAATTATTCCCCCACCGTTAATTTTATCCCTAATTTCTGTTTAACGGAGAGAAGATTTTTATCAACACATTTCTAAACATAATAGTTTTAATAATTCATTTCTAATAACTGATTTGTTTTATCTTTGCCATGATGACAGTAAATAATATTTGACTAGATAAATAATTTTGACCTTAAAATGGTTCATAAAACTTTGAACAACTTTTTTTCTAGTCAAAATAAAGCAAATAAGACTTTCTACAGAAGAAAAAAATATCAGACATACTGTGAAAATTTCCTTGCTCTGTTAATCATCATTTGGAAAATGCTTAAAACAGAAAAAAGGGGGGTAAAACTTCTGTATATGTATAACCTTCTATAAACAACTCCATTCTGTGGTGGAGAAAAAAAAACAGGATTGCAAGATGTTAATTTCGAAAGGCAAGAAAAAAAATATAATGGGAAAAGTTTTTTTTTAGTTTGCCGGACAGAAGAATTTTTAAGTTGAAGTCAAAATTAGAGATTTAGACTCTCAAAAGTCCAAAATTTTGTGAAAAATCCACATTTTTTGGGATTTTTTTAAATCTGTGATGCCAACAAAAAAACTGTATTGGAATAAATGCACTTTTTTAGATAATTAAACAATTTAAAGGAAGAAAATCTAAAATCTGAGAAATATAGCTGCATTTCTAAGAAATTATAAAGGTGAGGGAAAAAGAAGAAAAGAACGAAAAAAAAGTTTGAGCTAAAGTCAAAATTATATATATAATGTAAACTCATTTCTGTAAAAAGTCGCAATAAACTATCAAAAATCCAAAATTTCCAGTAGATTGGAGGGTAATATATACAATAACTAAAAGAAGAAAAAAAATCTGAGTTGTGTGAAATAAACTTGCAATTCTAATATAAATGTTCGAATTGTGAAGCAAAGTGTTGCATTTGTTTATTTATTTTGTTTACACTTTGTTCCATGGCAAAAATAAAAACACTAAAGCCAAAATTAGAGATATGAACTCTAGAGAAGATATGATTAGAGGTATGAATTATGAGATCAGATAGAAAATATGTGGAGCAAGCTAAAAAGCTATTGCAAAAAATAAACAAAATAACTAGAAAAATCTACATTAATAAATTAAATATCTAATGTTTAATCTAAATAAATACACTGAAAAAAGCTGAATGATCTATAGCTGGGGTCACCAATCTTGGTCCTAGAGGGCCAGTGTCCCTGCTGGCTTTAGCTCTAACTTGCCTCATCACACCTGCCTGGGTGTTTCAAGTTTACCTAGTATGAGTTTGATTAGCGTGTTCAGGTGTATTTGATTAGGGTTGGAGCTAAAATCTGCCGGACACTGGACCTCCAGGAACAAGTTTGGTGACCCCTGGTCTAAAGTCAAGAAGTGAGAGATAAACTCAACTTATATTTATAAAATATTGTCAATTTGATCTGGTTTTGCCATAAAATAGCCAGAGATGCTGACATGGCAATAAATTCTAAACTCTCAACTCTCTCTCCATATAAACACAGAGTTCAAGGGGAAAAATCGGAAAATAGCCAATGCATTTGCAAGAAAAAAAAGCTTCGTTGTTGATAACCAACTTCCATCCTACATCTTTTTTTATATGTAACCCCCTGTTTTCCCTCAGGCCGGACCTCTGGTTTGACGACGTGGACCCCGATGACATCGAGTCCGCTTTAGGGACAGAAGCTGCGGACATCATGCGGAAACGCTGCGGATTAGCGAAGTGCGATCCAAAAAACACAGAGAAGATGCTGGTGAAAGAGCATGCGTTTGAGGGGTATGTGAACATGACCACACTTGCTCCTGTCATTGCTAACAGGAAGTGATGTCACTCAATGATTTATTTTGTGGTTTTTAGAGTGACTCGTGCGGTTGCGATGGACTGCGAGATGGTGGGTGTTGGATATAAGGGAGAGGACAGTATTTTAGCCCGAGTCTCCCTCGTCAACCACTTCGGGAAATGTATCTATGACAAATACGTCAAACCCACAGAGAAGGTTACGGACTACCGAACGGCGGTTAGCGGCATCAGACCGGACGACATCAAGAATGGTCAGAACTTTTAATAATAGACATTGTTATAGTTATATACTGAAGTAAGAATGATTAGCCCTTCTGAAATATTAGCCCTCCTGTAAATTTATTCTAATGGAGCTAAGTTAAAAAGTTTAATAACTTATTTCTAGTAACGGATTTCTTTAATCTGCCATGATGACAGTGAATAATATTTATTTTGAATAATAGGCTTAACTAGGTTGGTTAGGTTAACTAGGCAGGTTAGGGTAATTAGGCAAGTTATTGTATAATATTGGTTTGTTCTGTAGACTATCAAAAATAAATATAGCTTAAAGGGGCTAATAATTTTGACCTTAAAATGGTTTAAAAAATTTAAAGCTGCTTTTATTTTAGCCGAAATAAAACAAATAAGACTTTCTCCCGAAGAAAAAATATTATAGGAAATACTGTGAAAATTTCCTTGCTCTGTTAAACATCATTTGGGAAATATTTTTTAACAAATTCACAGGAGGGCAAATCAGTTTGACCCCAACTGTATATATGTGCAATATCACACTCATAGCAGTGTGATATGGATGTATATCGGCACTGGTGGGAGGCGTGTGTTGGCTCGAGGCCATAGGCAGAATGCCTTAGTGTCCCACCAGTGACAATATAAAGCCATATCGCACTGCTACTGTGTGACATTGCGTTTATACTACAGTTCGACAACATAATCATGTGTATTAAAAAGAAAAAATCAAACATGGAGAGTCTAAAAAGCCCAGTTCTAACTGTTTTTGCCACATTTCTGCATTTATATCTTGCAATTTGGATTTTGCCTCCATAAATTTTGCGTTAATTAAACAGTTTTTGTTTTTCTAAATTGAAATTGTCAGGATTTTATGCACAGAAATAAGATTTTATGCGCAACATCGCATGTTCCATACACATACACATGGCTGTCAGTAGAGGACTACAAACACACACAAGTTTTTTCTTTCCATTTGGCGTGCGTTATTATATTCCATAACACTCTCACCAGTCCTTACTCCTTATTTGCATCTAATACCCCAGTTTGTCACGGGGCATGAATGGAACGTTCATAAGTGAATGTGAAACTGCCGAACTGCAGTTAAAGTCACCCAAAATTACAGAAAACTCTTGCATGAAAGCACTTCACGTAAAGACCATAATTATATTGTCTATTAAGGCAAATTACAAGATTACTGATGTCCATGTAAGCGTAGTCTGTAGATCCAGATCCAGAAGAGCATCCTGCTGACTTAATTCTGAAGGGCACTGTTTTTGTCAGACGGCTCACCAGTTTGACTTTCTTTCACCGTCATTCATTTTAAAAAGCACCCGGTCCGTTTTATTTGTATATGTTTTACCCGAACGCATAAACTTTACAGGTGCCTGATAGTTAGATGTGGAGCTAACGTTAATCAGATTCACTCTAGTGAACTGCATCCGTGTTAGGACGTCACATTTGATGTGGTAGTTTCACAGTAGGAATACACACAGGTTCGACGACTCGTTCTCGCCACCTACAGTGCAATTCGGTCAGTTATACATCCACCCTAAAATATCAAAAGTCATCATAGCTTGCGTAGAATAACCCAGCTACCAACCTAACTTTGAAAATAGATTAACAATAGATTAATGGCGATATTGACAATGAAGCTCTTTCTGATTTCAAATATGACTGAATTTTGTTTATTTTTTAAATGTTTATTATTTTTTTTCTAAAATTGAGGTAGCTTATTGCAACTTGGACTTGCATATTTGTAGGACAATTTAAACCTTATTTTCTGCCATTTTGGATTAACATCTCAATTCAACACCCTCATAGTTTTGATTCTACAACACAATTTTGACAGCATTTGTTCCCCACAAATATTAACTCCACACTTGTCTGCATTTGAGATTGTGTGCTGTTTTTACATGCTCTTTTTGTAATCGACAGGCGAGGACATCAAAACAGTGCAGAAGGAAGTGGCTCAGATTCTGAAAGGAAGGATTTTAGTGGGACACGCCATTCATAATGATTTAAAGGTACAGTACACTTCGTGTCAGAATCATAAGTCAATTAAAATAGTTCCTATGACTAACTTTGTTTTGGTTTAGTTTGTTTTTGTTTGAATGTTCAGAGTTGGTGAACTTTTAATATACACTCACCGGCCACGTTATGAGGTACACCTGTCCAACTGCTCGGCAACGCAAATTTCTAATCAGCCAATCACATGGCAGTAATGCATGTAGAAGTGGTCAAGACGATCTGCTGCAGTTCATACCGAGCATCAGAATGGGGTAGAAAGGGGATTTATGTGACTTTTAATTTTGTTGGTGCTTGATGGGCTGGTCTGAGTATTTCAGAAACTGCTGATCTACTGGGATTTTTACGCACAAGCATCTCTAGGGTTTACAGAGAATGATAAGAAAAAGAGAAAATATCCAGTGAGCGGCAGTTCTGTGGGCGCAAATGCCTTGTTGATGCCAGAGGTCAGAGGAGAATGGCCAGACTGGTTCCAGCTGATAGAAAGGCAACAGTAACTCAAATAACGACTCACTACAACCAAGGTCTGCAGGAGAGCATCTCTGAACACACAACAAGACAAACCTTGAGGCAGATGGACTACAGCAGCAGAAGACCACACCGGGTGCCACTTCTGTCAGCTAAGTACAGGAAACTGAGGCTACAATTCACACAGGCTCACCAAAATTGGACAATTGAAGATTGGGAAAACGTTGCCTGGTCTGATGAGTCTCCATTTCTGCTGAGACATTTGGATGGAAGGGTCAGAATTTGGCATAATCAACATTAAAGCGTGGATCCAACCTGCCTTGTATCAACGGTTCAGGCTGATTATGGTGATGTAATGGTGTGGGGGATATTTTCTTGGCACACTTTGGGCCCATTAGTACCAACTGAGCATCGTGTCAACACCACAGCCTACCTGAGTATTTTTGCTGACCATGTCCATCCCTTTTTGACCACAGTGTACTCATTTTTTTAACCAATCTATGATTTATTCGAAACCCCCTTTGTCTCGTTTTTAGATTCTGCTGTTGGATCATCCCAAGAAAATGATCAGAGACACACAGAGATACAAGCCATTCAGGCAGAAAGTAAAGGTATGAGCAGAATCACCTAAACAATGAAAATATACCGTGTTAAATTTCAATAACTGCTTTAAATCTTGTTGTTGTTGTTTCTGTAGAGCTCTCGTCCTGCATTGAGGAATTTATGCAGACAGATTCTCAATGTTCAAGTCCAGCAGGGTGAACATTCGTCTGTAAGTCTTCACACCAGTCTGAAAATATTCAGTCTCTTAATTTATCAGCGGTCACCACAGCGGAATGAACCGCCAACATATCCAGCTTATGTTTTACACAGTGGATTTTCTTCCAGCCGCAACCCAGTACTGGGAAACACCCATACACAGTCATTCTCACACATACACTATGGATAATTTTATTTATTAAATTCAACTGTAGCGTATGTGTTTGGACTGTCGGGGAAACCAGAGGCACTGGTGGAAACTAGGGTTGGGTATTGTTTGAGTTTTTTCGATACCGGTGCTAAATCGACACTTTTAAAATGGTACCGGTGCCAAAACAGTGCCTGAACCGATACCTTTTAGCCACAAGAGTAATCGAGAAAAAAAAAAATATATATATGTATATATTTTAAATCATTATAATTGAACAATATAAATATATATTTATAATACATTTAAAGTAAACATCAATTAATATTTTTTATATTTGAATTGCATTAATTTATTTCTTTTGATCATTTATTTGGTAGCATAAATGCAAGATTTGCATTATGCTAATAACATTACATTAGCTTACTACTAACCTGTGGAAAGGCTGTCATCGAAATCAGGGAAAACCTTTTTTTCTGGGACATCAGTGATCTAATGTTTGCATTAATCTGAATAAGACAATAATACTGTATGATTCAGGTGTTTACATGAGCTGCTTTCTGAATGTTACATTCATGATTCCCAATTACATGTTCTAGCACATAGATCACTAACATCGAGTCACCAGCCTAATGTTTACTCCGCAGTTTGTGTCTGTGGTCCTTTAAGATCAAACATCACTGTTTACGTAGTAGACTCGTGATCAGAGTATTGTCTTAATCATATTAAAATCAGAGTATTGGTGTCCATGTAAACATACTCAGATAATGTACCAGATGATGTCACAAGCTGTCAAAGACAGTCCATTCTTCACCTTTAAGTTGATTCCATGAGCCCTCACATTTTATGAGTATGACGTGTTTCTCCCCTTACACGCAACTTGTGTAAAACATCTGCTGCGTGTTGGTGTGTCAGAATCCTTGCTTGTAAAATATAGCCATACTTTAGAATGCTTAGTTTAAGCAAATTAGATGAACGTGATCATGCTTGTTGATGAAGTGAGTCGCTCGCCGCATGCGCCGTGCTGCGCGCTTTGCCTTTTATAAGCTACTATAACAAACCCCTGGCATCGCAGATATCCGGATCCCTCAGAGCTGTTTAGAATGAAACAATTAGAGATAGTGTGACACAACGCTTACTTGCGTGTGCCTTAAACGCACCCTTTTGTGCTTCTTAAGGGCGTTAGCGGATGCGCCGCTCAGAGCCGCGGCACGGCGCGCACATGACAGTTGATCACACACTAGACGTGCACATTCGCAGTTATTTAAAATGAAACTATTCTAATGGCACTCTGTGGCATGGCAGAAATATAAACAATCATGAGTCGTGCCTGGGCGCCGCGGACAGCCGCTGACTTGCGAATTCAGAGCGCTCTAGTGCACGACCTGCTTCAAGTTCTTGTTGCAGCACCGAAATTAGGCACCGAAATTTGTATGCTGATTTGATACGGTGCATACCGGTACCATAATTACACCGGTTTTCGGTACCCAACCCTAGTGTAAACCCACACCAACACAGGGTGAACATGCAAACATGAGACTCGAACCAGTAACCTTCTTGATGTGAGGCGACAGTGCTAACCGCTGAGCAACCATGCCGTCCATCTATAAATATTTTTTTAATAAATTGCAAGGTGTGGCTATTTTTTATATTATGTGAGAGAAACTATTTTGATGTGTGTATGTATATGTAAATGTTTTACATTATTTCAATATATTTTCTATATTTTGCTAAATTATAAAATTTTTTTAATTTAAATATAGTTAAATATACCTGTGTATACTATATATAAATATTTAAATATTTTTACATTAATTTAAATATATTTTGCTAAATTATTTAGTTAAAATTATGAATGAAAAAAATCCATTAGCTGGTTGCAAAAATCATTCTACTTTTAACTCAGTGTTTTATTATAAGTAATATAAGTATTTTCATGCATTTTCTGTTAACATACACTTAAAAAGACGAGACAATCACTGATTTTTAAAGTATTAAACTCATTGTCGATTTTGCTTTTTAATAACTTTAATTCTCTTTTAAATATATGCATAATAATTGCTCCTTATGAATATGCAGGTTCAGGACGCTCAGGCCACCATGAGGCTGTACACTATGGTGAGGAAGCAGTGGGAGGCGGAGCTTAAGGCCATGAGGGGCGGGACATTTAAAAAGAGTCCACGAAAACCCAAACCGGCTAAAAACCAGAAAAAATGAACTCGGAGCAACCAATAAAACTCTTCAGTGACCACATGACCGACAGAAACTGAACATGGATCTGTGCAAGGAAACATTTCAGTCATTCAGTCTTCAGTTCTGTAATTATCAACTGTGTTTAATGTGTGAATGTCTCTAAATGAGTTTGATTTCAGATCTCTTATTGGTTGAGAAAAGAGACAGTCAAACTGTATTATCGAGCCTGTTTTATAGAGAATAATTTAAATGTTATTTACCACCATGTTTAAAATAATAGAACCCATCTTCTGGTTTTCTGTGCTATAAAAAACCTACACTTTGTGAACAATATGTCATCCAGTTTTCTGAATTTGCATTGGTGTGAGTTTTGAGTTAAATGTTAATGTGTTTTATTTTATTGACTATTGATAATTATGGTCTTAAAAATGTCACAAGAAAATTTGAGTTTTTAATCGACTGAATACAAGACTAGGGCAATATTCTGACTATAAATAGTGTACTTTTAGGAACGCACTCTCAGATACATAGATATAAATATATATTTTTATTTCAACTTTCATAGCCACATTATTAATGTAAAATGAAACTAATTAACATTTTGCTTAAAAAAATGAAGTGATTAGTTTCAAATCCAGAGAAATGCTAATTAATTCAAGATGAAGTGCTCTCTTAATTGTTTTCTGTACTGTATATTTAAAAAAATAAAACAACAGCTCTGGTAGTGTCGCCTAACTATATAAGAGCTCATGAATATGCAAATTTGTCCCCGCCTCCTCCACTTTGCTCTTTTCACGTCGAATAGCGTTAAATGGTAGCTACGTGTTAAAATGTTAAATAGTGAAGTAATTAGGCCATATTACGTTGAAACTAATTCACAAGCAGATGAGATTGTAATATATATTATGTGTGGTAAGTAAGAGTAAAAAAAGTCAAAATAGTTAATTACTTTAAGGAAGCTAACGGTATTTTGAAACGGTTAAGGAAATGGTTCTGGCTCTGAGGACTGGTGGGAACCATCAAGTCATCTATGCTAAGATGCTAATAGTGAGTTTATTAATATGTTGAAACGGATTCAGAAGAAGATGGGGACTTTGGTAATATGTTGTATGTGTTAAGTTATCTCTTCAACGTCAGACATGTATAACGATCATTTATTTCGTTAGCGTTACCTGTTGGCATGACTACATTATCAGACGGCTAATAATACGTTACTAATGTACACAAACAAGCAGTGTTACTGTTTACCATATCAAACAGCTAGCTTAAGTATCATAATCAGAATGAATCATGTTTAAAGAAATACTTTAAACAGTATTGTAAGTGTAAAGGGGCACATAGTTCATTATAGCATTGAATAAGTACGTACGTTAACGTTACGTCTTTGAGCAGTTTTATTCTTAATTGCTTTGGCACATTTTTAAAAACAAACTTCACATTCATTGTTTGCTGGACTTTCAGAACTTTATAGCATGTCTGCAAAATGTAGCTACTTGCACAAAACATTTCATTCATACTTCAAAACCTACCTTAGTTGTTGAAAAAAAATAGCTTAAAGGGGCTAATAATTTTGTCCTTAAAATCATTTTAAAAATCCTGCATTTACTCTAGCCGAAATAAAACAAATAAGAAAGAAGAAAAAATATTATCAGACATTCTGTGACAATTTTCTTGCTCTGTTAAACGTAATTTGGGAAATAATTTTTTTAAAAAAATCAAAGGGGGGCTAATAATTCTGACTTCAACTGTACTCACACAAACACATATATAAAAGATAAATAGATAACACAAATTGTATTGCAACTAGAGATCATGTACCAATTTAGCAGATATTACAAACAATGTCAATATCAGATATTTATGGTGTAAACGCGTGCATACAATTGTTTGATAATTAAATTAGTAGTTTTGAGTGTGATGGCTTACACGATGAATAATGATTGAGAAGTTGTGAAGAGTTTGACAGTTTTAATGAGAACTGACTCATCAGTTTTGACCAACAAGCCAAATGCAATTTGTTTTTGTCCAAACTGCAGACAATTGTACTTACTGTTTACACAAAGCATTTGCAATTTGCTTGAATCAATAAGAAATGCCACTCTGAAGTGAACAATAAGCTAATTGTTCAGAGATCGAAACTTATTGTTTAGAAAAATTTCAATTGAGACTTGAGCCAAAGCATTTGAGATAAACTGTAAAAGCACCAGGTAGTAATGTTTAAAGTCTTAATATTTGACCACATGGGGTTTAGTTAAATCATAATAGCTATTAAATCACGTTTAAGCTATCTAAATGTATTAGACAAAAACAGAACAAGCACATGAGGAGATTAAAGACATGTTTTATTCAGCTCTTGAGAAAAAACAGACAAAACTTCAGACCTCTTTTTTACACATCATTGCAAAGTCAGTCAGTTCCATGTCACCGATCAAACACAAACACACACAGACACAAAAATTATCGCGTAACAGCTATAAATATAATCCAGTTTAGGTTGTGGGTTTTGGTGTTTGAAATACTCTCCCTTCTTGCAGTCAGTGTTTTAGTTATAGATACTGTAAATGTTGAGATATTAAGATTAGAGTTCCTCCTTATGGAACATTTAGCTACTAAGAAAGTGTTATAAACTCCTCCACAGGACGCTGGAGGGATTGTTGACCAAAGATAGTTAATATAACTAGCTGGACATGAGGTTTTGAGCTGGTGTGTGTGCTGGTGGAGCTTTATCTAGTCTCAGTAGTGCCACTGGACATCATTTATTCTGCTAAACGTTCATGCAGAGTTTACTGAAAGCATCTAATAGAATCAAACATGCACTGGGCCCAGTTTTTCAAAGAAAATAATCTAGATTAAATTGGTCCTGATTTGGAAAGCCCATGTTTTGCTATCCAGGATTAACTGATCTATTTTACTTTTAGGACAGTTTTTTTTTTTAAAAGGGCCATGATATCCCCCACTTTCGGTTCAGGTCCACCTCAGAATTTTTTTAAAAGATGCATCATAATGGGCGTGGAGCTCCGCGATCAGAGGTAGGAGTGGGCATGGCCAGCAGAGCAGGGGAGAAGGAGGGGAGCGAACAACTGCTGTCAGTTAGCTCACAAAATGAGACAAACCGTGAGGAGACGCATGATTTTATAGTTTACAAAGTTAAAATGCAAAGAAATAAACAGTAATTTAATGCCCTGCTTCATTTGTTATTCGTAATTTCATATACAGATAACCACATTTTATATCATTATAAAGATAATGGTGTTCATATAAACACTATAAATGAGGACTTCTCCCTCAATTCCTGGGTCTGAATGCAGACTCAGTGCAGCAGGTCTCTTGCCCTGTCTATTTTAACCATTAGCCCTGCTGGTAATCTGGAGGATTTAGGCAAACACAGCAGCACAGTGATGTGTCTGAATGTGAACGAACTCCCGATAAAAGACAACGTCTGCCATTCTCCAATTCTCACACTGCTCTCCCGACAAAAATGCTTACTGCACACAAGCAGCTTCGCTGATCGGCCCCGACAGCATCGCGGGGACAAACATGCAACAAACCCTGTGGATAATGGATACAGATACGACCCTTTATGAACAGCTAAATACTGTGTGCCGTGGGTCCGTGTCTCACAGCTTGGCACTGGCAGGTCTGCCTTGCCTTCGGAAAGTATGCGCATTCATGAATAATTAAAAAGCAGGCTCTTCTTATAGGATAAGAAAACTCAGCTATGAATAATAATGAGAAACCGACGTGTCATCTTTGCACTCGCAGTTCTGTGCTAAGTCGCCGATGTTGATCCCGCCCCAAAAATCATTTTAACCAGCCTCCACCGCGGTGACTGAAG
This sequence comes from Danio rerio, assembly GCF_052040795.2. Classification (NCBI taxonomy): domain Eukaryota; kingdom Metazoa; phylum Chordata; class Actinopteri; order Cypriniformes; family Danionidae; genus Danio; species Danio rerio. Next base: position 7,057,742 of record NC_141041.1, read on the forward strand.
CTCTGCACAAGACTTTTGGCCAGCGGAGAAATTAAAACGGTCGTGTCGAACTGAGTCTGGTTCTCTCAAGGTTTTTTTTTCTTCACTCTCATATTGGTGAAGTTTTTTTTTCCCTCTCCGCTGTCGCCACTGCCTCGCATGGTTCAGGATTGATAGAGCTACGCATCGATGAACTTGCTCTTCAGTGTTTGAACTCTCAGTAATGATTTTAAATCACACTGAACTGAGCTAAACTGAACTGAACTTAAACACTAAAAACTGAACTACACTGTTCCAGTAACTATGACCATTTATATAAAGCTGCTTTGACACAATCTACATTGTAAAAGCGCAATACAAATAAAGCTGAATTGAATTGAATTAAACCCGGAAGCTGAAATTAGCTGACAACAGCTCAAAATTGTCCAGTTTTCCCCACAATTAAAGCTGACAGGTGCTAACATGGTCTTAACTGATGCTCAAATCTGTTGAAATCTCAAAAAAGTACTTGAGTGTTTCGTGAACCTTCAAAGGATCATTGGGTTGGATCACAAATTTCAGGATTACCAAATCCTGTTTACCAGTATGTTTGCACGGTTTACCGGCACCATAGTAGTATCATGATATCAAACCCATTTGTGAGTCTGATGTTGCCCACAGGCCGTCCGTTTGACACCCCTGTATTAGATGGTCTGATCTTTTAATTCCCTCAGTTACTTTTGAAAAACTAATTTCCACGATTTGATCCAATCTGTGATCCAAAATCACTTTTACTTTTAAAAAACTGGGTCCACAAAATCAAAAGGATAAAGAAAATATTTTGAATTAATGCATGGTGATATTATTATAATGTAAAATAAGCAGGATCAAATTATACATTTCATCTATATAGTTGTTGGGAAATTCTCGTAATTGTAAAACAGCAACCTAAATTCAAAACATAAATTAAATTATATGAATATACACATTTTATTCAACTGTCAAAAAAGAAAAAATATATTAAAAGAAATAAAAACAGGATGTATAACCCCAAAAACACTGAAAAAAAAATGATTCATTGGATTTACTACATTTTTATTGTAGGTAAGTGGTTGCAAAAAAAATTATATGTGCTGAATTTAAACAAACACATTAAATGTAAGAATGTTCAACTATATTTCTTTGCTTAAATTCAGTCCATATCAATTACTTGCAACCACTTACCTTCAACAAAAATGTATTAAATTTAATGAATAATTTTTTTCAGTGCATATGCATTGTAAAATTCGCCCAATAAAAACATAAAGCAGTAACACTTAGGTAAGGACAGGACAGAATGACCTCTGACCTCCACATTCTAGTTCTTATCTCTAGTTTTTAATGTACCTTTGGCTTTCATACCAGCGGTCAGTGTTGAGACTGGCTCAGATAAATGCAGAAACAAGCAAACTTCAACAAACTGAGTCGTTTCTCATTTCAGAAAGAAGCCCTTTTCTTGAGTGCAGCAAGAGACGGATGGCTTTAGAGGACAGTTCAGACTGCAGAAACACACACAAGTTCCTAAACACAGAAGGTAAACACTTTAAATCACTCACATCAGACTCTCAAATCGACAAATATCAAAGGCTTTAGAGCAGCGCGCAGCAAAATACATTCCACCATTACTTAAGAACACCAAACAGGCTGCAGCAAAGGTTTCTGGGTAAAGGCCTTTACACACGCAAAAACAGGCTTTGTTTATATCCCTGCAGTGGCCCTAAAACACACCTGCTGTGTTTGTAACCATGCTAACACATTAAAAACTAGTTAGTTTGTTCTTTTAAAGCAGGGATGTCAGACTTAATTCCTGGAGGGCCGGAGCCCTGCAGATTTTAGTTCCAGCCCTGCTTCATCCAACCTGTCTGTTGGTATCAAACAAGCCTAAAGGACTCAGTTAGTTTGATCAGGTGCGTTTAAATAGGGTTGGAACTAAACTGTGCAGAGCTGCAGCCCTCCAGGAACTGACTTTGACACCTGTGCTTCAAAGTAATTAAACATAAAAAATGTTCAGCTTTCAGCTCATCTACGGAACAAAGATTTCTGGGAAATAAATCTCTAGTGTTTCCCTGCTTTGGTGTTGAGGTCAAGTTGACGTTAATGCATTAAATCCAGCAAATCGAGTGAAATAAAAACATAAATTAAATGAGAAAAGCAGCTGTGTGTGTACGGGAGCGTGACTGATAATATTCCATCTAAAACTCCTTTTTGTTAAATAAATCCTGCACAAACAAAATGGAGAACTGTTTCCATTGAACGTCTTAAAGGTTAGCTTAAATAAATCCTGTAAAACACATTGGTTAGGAAATGCATCTTGTTGCAAAAAGGGGGAAAGGTACAGTGACTGAAAGAGCACAAATGTGCTGCGCATGAAGAAAACAAATGCAAATAGAAAAACACTTACAAATAGAGAAAACACCTTCAACAAAGTGACAGCACATGAAATATCTTGAATGAAAATATACTGCGACAATAGTTATGTTTCCATCCACCTATTTTTATTTCGCATATTGGATAAATTTGCGAACAAATTTTAAAAATTGGCCTAACTGAGTAAGATAAACTTTTTATTCAATAAGAAATACTGATGCGCATAAACTACAATGGAAACACTTTTACTAGTATGCGCACTGTAAAACATCTGAAATGTTGTTTTGGTCATTCTAAAAGGCTGTAACCATCTCAGTATTAGTGTTATTATAGTATTGATGACCTCCAGAACTGTCTGTGAAGAGCGTCTGTGCTGCGTGTCTCATTCTTTAAAACGCCACTGCACGTTCATTGCATGTCAGGATTGCCTTCTGAGATGCAAGTCATTTATTAAATGAAGAAAAGATTTTACCAGAGCACAAAGATTTTACTGCAGCAAATGCAGTTTTTACTGATGATATTTGGCGCCAGTTAATCAGGAAGTAACGATTTTGTTCTCTTTGACTTCTCTTTTGCTTTGTTTCCACTTCTTTTATGCGATCTTCCAGTTTTGCGCATACATTCAATTCACATCTTTAAATGGAAACAGCTAGTTATACTGGCAAAATAAGTAAAATCAGATAAAAAAAATGGTCAAACTATCTAACTTATAATATCTGTTGTTGAGAGTTGCTACGAATCTTCTTATTGTAACACAGCAATTTTAAAATTCATATAATAAATTACATTTTATAAATATATGCATTACATTTTTTTTTATAAAAAGTAAAATGTATAAAAAAAAGGGAAAAAAAACAAGTTGTTGGTGAAATAAGCTTGACCAATACTGGGAAACTGTCCAATAATAATGATTATTGGAAGCAGTGAACACTACAGTAAGGACACACACTCAGAACAGACACAAATACAGAACTGTGCTGCAAATTGTGCAGAGCACAGCGCTAAAGGCCGTTTTATACTTCTGCATCGAGTGATCGACGTGACCCACGGCGCCTGCCTTGCGCGTAGTTGTGCATTTATACTTTTGTGCGCTGCTTGTGTTGCTCTGCAATAACACTTCTGAAACGCTAGCTGGCACTAGGTGTTCATGTTCCTCTGTGTAAACACAAAACAAAAGTTTGCATGTGGAGCTCCTTCACAGGACTCAACACTTGCTCCATCTGGCTCGCAGCTCTGTCCACACTCATCACCGATACCAAACCAACCAATCACATAGCTTGCGTTACATGTCGTTGCGACATGTAGTTACATTTTTGAGGGATGCACGTCAGCATCAGTGATGGGTCTGCGACCACACAAGGGCTACGTTGGACCATATGTGTGCACTTGACGCAGAAGTAAAAATCAGCCTTAATGTGTCAGGGGACCCTAAAATGTGACGAACCCTTCCTGTTTAGAGTCAGCTGTGTTGTTAAGAGGTGAGTTTTTAGTTTATTTAAACGTCCTTTGTAACTTATTTTATCATACGGCTTCTTGTGGTTTGTATATTGTCAGTTATAAAACTAACTCTAACATGGCATTAAGATAAAAAATTTTTTAATGTCATTTGTGCAAAAAATAAACACAAAAAAAACTCAGATCTTCAACAACACCATTGACTCTAAACAGGAAGTAGCTGGGTTTGTCACTTTTTGTTGTCTCCCAACACATTTCCATTGTGGTCTGCATTATCTGCAGTGTGTTTCTATATGTGCATGTATTGTGAGTGTTTGAGTGTGTGTGTGTTGTCAAACTGATAAAGATGTTTTCTTGTTTTTCTATTTGCATTTGTTTTCTTAACTTGCAGCGTGTTTGAGCTCTCACGACCACCATAAAAAAGGGTGCATTGGAGGTAGAGGAGGTGAAGAGGAGATTCAGGGCACAGACTCCTCCGTCGTTCCTGCTAGTTTCTCCTCGTCGCCCTGTTTCTGGTGCTGCAATCGGGCGTAACTCACAGCGTCTCCTCTGAAAAACAAACAGAGCACAAGCCTTAGTATGGCAAGAGTAACTTGGTTAAGAACTGTTAAAAATAGATGCAAATATAGACTCACTTCTTTCCAAGAGACGCAAGTCCGTACAGAACTCCTGTAGCAAAGGCAATAGCGTTACCAACCAAAGTTGTGATAGAGAAGCTCAGAAAGACGGGAAACAGCGCCATCCTAAGGGAGAAAATGAAATTAGGGATAATTTTGATTAAAGGGCCATGAAACCCCCTTGTTTCAGCAGGGTGTTTTCACACCTCTACTTTGGAAAAAGTCAGGAAAGTGGGCGTGTCGGAGGAGGGAAAAAGTCAACGTCCATAAAAATTTGCATAAAAAGGTAAGTGTCAATTTGGGCATGTGCTGATTTTCACACAGGCAAAACAAACACAGACACAGAGGAAAAAGACAGTGACTGTGTTTACTGATGGACATCAGTAATCAAATTATTTGCCAAATTTTTAAATGGTGGACTTTAACTGCAATTTGGCTCTTTCATTCAGCAATTTCATTCATGCCCCTCGTGACAAACGAGATATTTGATTCAAGGAATAGCTGGAAGCGTGTATCTTTCATGCAATGTTTGTTACCGCATGGCGAATGAGAGAAAAAACCCCTCCGCATTTCTCTGTAACTTAGATGCACTCGGTAGGTAGTGTCAGAAAGCCGCAGGTGTTATCCCTTTCACAAAATGCGGTGAAAATCCTCCACGACGGTAAGTTTGATTGTGGTGCTAACATGTTTACACTCGGAGATCAGCATTTACAGCGGATTTTTCAGTCTTTAATATTGTAGTGATATTAATGTACGGTAAACTTTAGTTACTTTAGAAATCATTTGACTAAGGTCTGTCTTTAAACACTGAAAGAGTACTGCTGACGATAGGAACTAACTTTGTCTCTGAATAAACAAAGACACTGATCGCTTACCAAATCTGTAGAGACAGGACAATCAAAACAAACTGGATCCGCGTCTTTATTAAAAAGAGACGAGCGGTGAATCTGGATTTCACCATTTCCAGATGAGAAAAGCTCTCAGGTAATCAATTTTCCTTGAGCACGTATTTCTGTCGTGCGTTGCGTGCACTGTAGTCCACACGTGAGCTGCGCTCTCATAGAGGGAAAATGAAAACAAAACCTTTACTGCAGTAAATTATAAAAGCAACACTGACGACCCGTATCTCCAAACAATTCCTGTTCTCCCGCTTAGCAACACAACGCGGCATCTCTCTGCCATCTGAACACTGTAACTGGTAAAAACAGGCTTGGAAGCTATCATGCATATTAATGAAGTTGCACTGCATACACAGTAGAGCGCACTGATTGGTTTGAACCAAGTCTTACTCATGAATGAATGCAGCACACTCAGAGACGTAATAAGGAACTCCCAGATACAGATGTCCAGTCTACACTACTACAGCTTCAAAAAATCGTTTCAAACCGGAAGCACAAATTTGCTCGAAATAACGCAAAGACAACCTACTTTCACTTTTAAGAAAAATATATGTGTCCTGATAGTGTTTTTAGCAGCTCAAAAAATGTGTTTTTGCGTTTCGTGACCCTTTAAAGAAAAGTCAGAAGGGCCACTTTTAAAAAAATTTTGATTTATACATAATCTGACGCAAGCTTTCCATGGATGTATGTACTGTTAAGATAGAAAATGCTAAAAAACAATTTAAATATTGGGAAGACTGCCTTAAAGTCAATCAAATTAGGTTCTTATCTATGCATATTACTAATAATAAATAATATTTTGATATTTTTATGGTAGGAAATTGAACAACACAGAACAACATATTTACTTAATATACTACTGATTTATGGCATATTTTATTTATTTTTTAATTTAGACATATAATTTATTGTTGGCTGTTCCTTCAAATATACCCAAAATATTTACATTTCATTAAAAAACATTTTTTATTTCATAAATTAGATTTTTAAATGGCTTAGATACATGTATAAAGTTAGAAAATATTTATTGCAGACATACCGCTATAGAAAACAACACCAGTTGAAAATTTTTAAGTTTCTCTGGATTTATAAAGGATTAATAAAGTTTTAGAATGATAAATATTTTTTGTTTTATCTTGTAAGGTACTAATGACATTTATTTATTAATACATTTTTGGTTTACAATAAAAAAAGTTGTTAAAAATAATACACAATAGCAACATTTTACCTTCAGAATAGTAACATAGAAATCACACTTTTTTTTTCAATCGCAATAAATGAAAACTTTTTAATTCTGACAAACTTTTTTCTTAAAAAAGCCTCGAAATTACAATATAGTAAATACAAAATACAATAAAGTGACATTTAAAGGCTTTACTAGGTTAATTTGGGTAACTAGGCACGTTAAGGTAATTAGGCAAGTTATTGTATAACGATGGTTTGTTCTCTAGACTATTGAAACAAAATATAGCTTAAAGGGGCTAATAATTCTGTCCTTAAAATGATTATTTAAAAAAATTAAATCTGCTTTTATTCTAGTTGAAATAAAACAAATAAGACTTTTACCAGAAGAAATAATATTATCAGACATATTGTGAAAATTTCCTTGCTCTGTTAAACATAATTTGGGAAATACTTTGAAAAGAATAAAAACTCAAAGGGGGGCTAACATATAATATAATTATAGAATTTTTGAATATAATAGTTATGTTATTAAATATAATATAATATATAAATATATAATTTCTTATGGAATTTACATGCATAAGAATAAGTAAAAAAAACCAAGATAATAAAAGACAAGGAAATATATATATTATTACTATTCTTTTAAAGCCAGCTATTTAAAAAAGCCAATTCAGTTATTAATCATAATTACTTGTTTAACAATTCAACATCAGCACACAAGCAATGTTCATGCCATAATACATTTGAAGTCAGAATTTCTTATTAATTACCGATTTCTTTGATCTTAGCCATGATGACAGTACATAATATTTTACTTGATCTTTTTTCAAGATACTAGTATTCAGCTTAAAGTGACATTTAAAGGCTTAACTAGGTTAATTAGGCAAGTTAGGGTAATTAGGCAAGTCGTTGTATAATGATGGTTTGTTCTGTAGGAAATCGAAGAAAAAAAACATTGTTTAAGAGGCTAAAATATGGACCTTAAAATGGTTTAAAAAAATGTAATACTGCTTTTATTCTAGACGAAATAAAGCAAACAAGACTTCCTCTAGAAGAAAAAATATTATAGGAAATACTGTGAAAAAATCATTGCTCTTTTAAACATCAAGGAAATATTTGAAATATTACATTTTAATAATTTTGACTTTAACTGTATATAAATTGATGATGTACTATGGTGTGAGATATTGCTAGTGTGTGTCTGACCCGCAGTAGAAGAGTGCTTTCTGCCAGGGCTTCAGTCGATCTGCACGCGCCGCCACTGCATTAGCAAACTCCACAAACTGACAGCAGAACGGCACCTCACACAGAAACAGCACAAACGCCGTCAACCTGAAGGACAAAAAAACACACACATACTTCATATTCTGAGTGGCAAAACACCAGCTTCATGAACAACGGCAATTAAAAAGGGGGAAAAGTTCTTACACCATCCAAACTCCAGCAGCTATGTTCAGCGGATGCACAGTAACACAGTTCCAAACGCCCATTGTTGCACATGCTAGAAAACAAACATTTAGATTAGCCATGCGTATTATTATTATTATTATTATTATTTTACAGCAATACAGTAATGTTCCAGCTGCAACAGTAATGTTAGTGGGAAATCAATATGTGCTTTTCAAATTGCTATAGTGTGGTAAAGTCAATATGAACAAGCTAGCAATTTAATTACTGAAGCCCAGAGTTATAATTACATGTAATCAATTTAAAACAAATAATTTAATATCAAAACAATAAAAATAAAATGCTTATACTTAGATATACGATGATCTGTGTTTATTATGCAATTGTTATATAATTATATTTACTGATTAAATGTTTAATTGGTTTAACTATATTATCACATTCTACAGCAGTTTTTTTAATGGGAAGTAAAACAAACTAAATAAATATAAAAAATTTAAATAAGATTATAAATAAGTAAAAATAAGAATATATATTAGTAAGTATATATATATTATATGTGTATATATATTATACTTATATATATATATATATATATAAGTATAATAAGTATATATATATATATATATATATATATATATATATATATATATATAATATATATATATATATATATACAGGGTTCAACGCTAAGGATTTTTTATACGGGTCCGATCGGGCCATTGGTTGAGATTTTTACTTGCCCTGCCAAAATTTTCACTGGCCCCACCAAAAAAACTAAAAAGTTAATAGCTATTTCTTAGCCACATATTTTAAATAGTGGCAAAATTAAGCCTGTGAATCTAGAATTTAAACATTTAAAATATGTTAATAAATGTATAATGAGCAAAATTCAAGAGTTTATGCAAATGAAAGAGCAGTATGAAAAATATGCTGGTATTTTAATGCAATTCTAAATAGTTTTTATAAAAATGGCTTGCCAAACTGACAACTGTTTTTTTTTTTTTTTCAGTTTCTTAATTTTGTACCCATGTAATTGTCTGCTTCTAATGCTTTAGAAACAGACGTTTTTTTAGCCTCATTGTTTAATTTTGCCGCCATGTTGCCATCTTTTCGCTTTACTGGTTGTTACCAGGTTACAAAAAAAAAAAACGTGCTCATCGTTACTGGCCGATAGGGGCCAGTAACAATCCTGTCTACTGTCCCGAGTGTCTTTCACGCTGGCCCCGGGCCACCGGGCAGTCCTTATTGTTGAGCCCTGATATATAAATATTTATATATATATGTGTGTGTGTATATATGTGTGTGTGCTGTCAAAAGAAATATATTTACATATATTTGTATAAGTAAGTCTAAATGGTCACACTTTACAATAAGGTTCATTAGTTAATGTTACTTAATGCAATTACTAACATGAACAAACAATGAAAAATACATTTACCACTGTATTTGTTCATGCTAGTTGACGTTAGTTAATGAAAATACAGCAGTTCATTGTTAGTTCATGTTAACTCAAGGTGCATTAACTAATGTTAATAAGCATGAGATTGGATGTTAATATTGCATTAGTAAATGTTCAATTATGAATAACAAATGCTGTACATGTGTTGTTCATGATTAGTTCATGTTAGTAAATCCATTAACTAATGAACCTTATTGTAAAGTGTTACCATCTAAATATATATGTAAATTTATATATATAAATAAAAAATAAAATATATATTAATTTTATTTATAAATAAAAAATATATATATATACACACAGTTGAAGTCAGAATTATTAGTCCCCCTGACTTATTAGCGCCCCTGTTTATTTTTCCCCAATTTCTGTTTAATGGAGGGAAGATTGTGTCAGCACATTTCTAAGCATAATAGTTTTAGAAACCTATTTCTAATAACTGATTTATTTAATCTTTGTCATGATAACAGTAAATAATATTTTTCTTGATATTTTTCAAGACACATCTGTACAGCTTAAAGTGACATTTAAAGGCTTAACTAGGTTAATAAGGTGAACTAGGCAGGTTAGGGTAATTAGGCAAGTTATTGGATAACAGTGGTTTGTTCTGTAGACTATCGGAAAAAAAAATAGCTTAAAGGGGCTAATAATTTTGTCCCAAAATTGTTTTTTAAAAAAATTAAAAACTGCTTTTATTCTAGCCGAAATAAAACAAATAAGACTTTCTCCAGAAGACAAAAATATTATCAGACATACTGTGAAAATTTTATTGCTCTGTTAAAAATAATTTGGGAAATATTTAAAAAAAGAAACAAAAAATCAAAAGGGGGCTAATAATTCTGACTTCAACTGTATGTATATATATATATATATATATATATATATATATATATATATATATATATATATATATATATATATATAAAGATAAAGTATAAATGATCTTATATAAATTAAATGCAGTACAGTACTCTATAGTGAGAACAAAATAAAGCAAAAATGTATTCATTGCTTTGTTTAATGGTTTGTTTGTTAGCTACTTCAGGAACCAGTTATACGTTTTTATCAATGTTAGAATATTAAAAACACAGATGAACACACAGAGCAGCTGCTCGGCCTGATGGAGAACAAGCTTTTGTTGCTTTGATGAGCAGCTGTTTCTGTCATCTGTCTCAGCATGTAGAGAACAGACAACTATTGATACACACACACAGTTGTACCAGCTATGTGTGTGCTTGCTTGTGTTGTGTTCAGTCTTTGTGTCTAAATGTATGAATAGAATAGCACAGAAGTGCACTCGCCTGCAGCAAAACCATACAATATAAAAGTCAGAAGAGACAGACAAAAAGAAACGTTTTGAGGTAAAGATTAGAGAAAAACTGAAAAAAAAAAGTTTTTATTAATGATTTTATTCATTAATTTTCCTTCGGCTTGGTCCCTTATTTATCAGGGGTCGCCACAGCGGAGTGGACCGCAAACTTATCCAGCTTATGTTTTACACAGCGAATCCTCTTCCAGCTGCAACCCAGTACTGGGAAACATCCATACACGTTCATTCAAACACATAAACTGCAGCCAATTTAGTTTATTCAATTCACCTATAGCACATGTGTTTGGACTGTGGGGGAAACCGGAGCACCAGGAGGAAACCCACAAGAACACGGACTAAATACTTATATTGTAGTGAATAAAATGAGAATGAAATGCTTTTTTTTTTTCTTAAATATTTTTTTTGTAAATTAAAATTTTTATTTACTTTTATTTAGTTTGTTATAGTAACTAAATTTTTTGTTTGTTTATTTAGGCATTTTCTAATTATTGTCATACAACTTTAATTTTAATATAGAATAAAATTTAAATAACAAAAAAATTTATTAAATATTTTTTGTTAGTTTACTTAGTTACTTTTATTTAATTAGTTATAGCTACTTATTTTTGTTTATTTATTTAGGCATTTTAATATGATGTGCTACAAGATTTTAAATCAAACTAAATTAAAATAAATCAAAATATATAATTATTTAATTATTAGAGTAATATTTTTTCTTTTTTATTTACTTACTTCAATTTAGTTAATTGTAGTTTTTTTTATTTTTAAATGTATTAATTTGAGTATTTTAAAATTGTCATACACGCTTTTAACTTACATAGTTAAAACATACATATGTGCATTATAAACTTAGTATACACATAACATTTACTTAAAATGTTTACAATCACAAATAATAAATAAATAATTTGTAATATTCTTTTATTCATTTTCCTTCGGTTTAGTCCCTCATTTATCAGGGGTCACCACAGAGGAATGAACCGCCAACTTATCCAGCATATGTTTTATGTAGTGGATGCCCTTTCAGCTGCAACCCAGTACTTCATACACAAACACACACACACACACACACAACAGCCATATATTATCTATAGAGCATGTTTGGATCGTCGGGGAAACCGGAACACCCGGAGAAAACCCACACCAACACGGGGAGAACATGCAAACTCTACACAGAAATGCTAACTGGTCCAGCCGGGACTCGAACCAGCAACCTTCTTGCTGTGAAGTGACAGTGCTAACCACTCAGCCACCGTGTCGCCATACACATAACATTTACTTCAATTTTTGATATTCACAAAAAATAAACAAATTAATAAAATAATAATAAAAGATAATAATAATAAAACTTTAAAAATACATTACAAAAAATAATAGACAATTTTTAAACAAGTTTTCCTCGCAATAACTAATTTTGAAAACCTAAATCAAACTGAAACATTCAATGAATTTGTTCTTTTCATTGCTATTGTTGACTTATATTATAGATCTACACTTTTATATGTTTGTACAGAATAAAAAAATAATAATAATATAGCTCCTGCACCAGAGTGAGAGATATTGTATTAGTTTATAACACATAGCGGTCCATAACAAAAGAGATGGCAGGAGAAAAGGAAAAGCAAGAGCAGAGAAAGTTGCCGTTGCTATGAAACCTGTGTTACCATGACAGTGTCACACAAAAAAGAGCTCTTGATAACCACAACACATCAAACACCATCCCATTAAACACAATACTGTATATAATGATTGATATTCATGTTGCTGCATGTGTTTTTTTTTCTGACACTGACAGATTACCATATTCATTACAGTAGTGTTCCTATGACAGCATAAATATATGGTGCTGTTTTCTAAGGGAGTCCTTGTGTGAAAGTGCGATTGATTAAACATTCTGGCAGATCACAGAGCTCTTTGTTCGAAATATTGATTAGATTGATGGCTTTGGTTCATTTTCATCTCAAATTAATAGGTTATATGCTACTTTAAATGATATTGTGGTTGATAATCCGCTTGTTAAGTGTGACGTCACGCGAAGCGGCTTCCGGGTCCAAGCGCTCTATTCAACTGAATGGTAATAACTGAATGATAATAAACGTTTACAAAGCGATTTAATGCTTTCGAAAATCACGATCGCAGTATATATGTCTATGCCTAATATCCAGTGGCCGGAAAGTGATAAATGTTTTTATAAATTGTAAAATTTTTGGTATTTGTTATGCAGCAAGCCCAGAGATTGTTGTGTACACTATGATTTTATATAAAATTAACTTTCATGTGTGATAGGAATAAACGTACATACGTCACAAACACGTCACCACTTAACAAGCGGATACCTGTGTTGTTTACCTATGTTATAATATTGAGTACAACAGGGTATTTTAAACTGGGGTCAAGAAGTGTGTATGAAAGGATTGGATTAAATTAAATAACAAAACAAAGCTTACAAAAATAACAACATTTAATTAAATTTAATTAAATTCAACCTAATTAAATGAAAAAAAAAACAAATAAATAGGCAACAATTTATTTTAAAGTGCTCTCGTTACAAGCTCTATTTACTTACTATAGTAACTACAATTAATTATGTATAATTACATGCTAGTAACCCTAATCCAAACCTGCATTCTAACCCTAACAATATAGTATGTGTAATTTGTAGTTAAATGAGTAGTTACACTCTAATAAGAACACCTTAAAATAAAGTGTTACCAAACATTCACTCATTCATTCATTTTCTTTTCTGCTTAGTCTCTTTATTAATCTGAGGGTCGCCACAGCGGAATGAGCTGCCAACTTTCCAGCACATGTTTTATGCAGCGGATACCCTTCCAGCTACAACCCATCACTGGGAAACTCATACACACTCATTCACACTCATACACTATAGACAATTTTAGCTTACCCAATTCACCTGTACTGCATGTCTTAGGACTTTTGGGGGAAACCGGAGCACTATATATATAAATATATCTTAAAAATCATTTTAAAAAAATAGTACAAAATAGTTGTGGTTAATAAAAAAATATAAAAAATACTATATAACATATAAAATAATTTTATATATATATATATATATAGTATACTGAATTATATGTATATAAATATTTATTATATGAAAATATGTATATAAATAAACATATATAAATAATAAATATAAGTGAGTACAAATATAATGACATAAATATGAATATATAATTAGCATATTATTACATATTATATAAGTAAATATAACAATGCAGTAACGAGGACAAAATAATTTAAAATGTAATATTTTAATTGTAATTATGTAATTAAATATGAATTTATTTATTTGTATTTTAGTATTTGTGTTTAATTATTTATTTTAGTTTGTATATTTAAACAAAAACAAATATATATTATGGTACTACAATGACTACACAAATAAATATTTGATTATATTCAAATAGTTTATATAATTTTTAAACAGTTATATATTAATATTTATTAAATATATATTTTTTTAAATATTGCAGTCTTGCATAAGTGAAGACAATTTGTTATGAATTGTAACAAATTTATTAAATACATATTTCTAAGTATAAATTGGGTCTTTATATTAGGGATGCAACAATTGACTAGTTTCACCATTAATCGCACTTTAATTTGTCACGGTTAATTAATCGTTAAGGCTTCTAAACACCGCGTTTCTGTTGCACAAAGTGAAACTGCTGCATCAAAACAAAGTTTAGCCAACTGTGTGCTACTTCCGGGTTTATACACCGAGGCTAATACACACACTGGATTAACAATCCGGCAGCGGGCCGTTAACATATTGCGTCTTTTACGCGCACAAGTTCGTTATTTCCGAAGGAGGTGTATACAGGCGATATTCTTCAATGCGGAAGTGTGCCTTTTTTCGCTTTTTAAAACTTCACGATTCAGTTGCCTGTGGGAGAAATGACTAGGAATAATAAACCACAGAAAACGGCCAAACTTGCTCTATAAAACAAGTGTTTGCATGATTATACAAACAAAGTAGAATCATATAAAAAGAAAGTATGAGTTTGCAACATCAAGCAGCATAACAAGCTGTTTTTAATGTCTAAAATAAATAAAAGTGAATGAAACCCGAAGTTTCAAGCCAAAAAGATTCAAATGGCTCCGCCCACTCGTACGCGGAGAATAAGGTGAATCGGGAGCGACGCGTTCACGCCTTCCAGGGACACTCAGTTGAAAACATCTCACGCTGTAGCGGCTTTCAGTGCAATGTAAACAAAAGATGTGTTCGACGAATTACTACAAATTATTAAAGTGATTATGTATGTATGAATGCAGATGATAACAACAGTTCATTTAAATATTTTTTTAGATTGGACAAATACAATTTATTTATTTTTTTGTTCTGACATTTATTTTCAGCGTAAAATTATTACTTCAAAAATTAAAACCAAAAACTTTACTGACTTAATTTTAAGTCCAAAGAAAAATGGACTATTGTTTGTTTTTTATTATTATTTTATTTTTAAGTATTTAGTTACTGAGTGGCAGTAAACAACACTTAGTTGTAAATAGATCAAATAACCTTTTACAAGAAAATATTGTTTTATTCTGTTTGCGAATTCTGCAAGTTTTTCAGTGTGTTTCTTCGTAAATATTTATTTTAACGAAAACTATTTTTACACAATTTTGTTTATCATACATGATAATATATCGATTTTAGGATTGGGGCATTTTAAAGACTGAAAACCTCTAAGGAAGTGATGTCACTGAGCACACCATGATTCATCATCTTTTCTTATATTGACATACCTTAATTTATAAAGAGAAGCCACTAGGAGTCATGTGATTGCGCAGCAGGGTGTGTGTGTGACATAAGATCATTTTTTGGAAGGTTTTGGACACACACACACACACACCTGTTTATAAGACCAGTTTTTCCCGACCCTGTTCCAAGAGGCACACCAACAGTACATATTTTTGTTGTTGGTGTTTCAGGTTTTGGGGTCTTCTCTAATGTTCTGATGAGTTGATTCAGGTGTGTTTGATTAGGAAGAAGGTGAAAATGTGTACTGTTGGTGTGCCTTCAGGAACAGGGTTGGGAAACACTGTATTAGAAGATACTGAACAGGAAACACCTTTACTCTGGTGCATTAAACCTGTGTGATACTCACATATGCCACCTAGCACACCGGCCAGTTTGCAGATCCAGCGGTACCACCAGGACATGCCATCCTCATCTGTGGCAGTTTTGGTTGGTGCTTCAGCCTCTTCTGTGCTCATTTTCCACTGTTGAATTATTCAGGCTCCCAGTGTCTCACTTACAGCACAGCGGCACCTGCAGTACCAGCGGCGGCCTGAGGAGTCGCTGTTTCCACGAAAAGGACAATAGCTGGAAACTACAGCTGACTGTAGTGTCAGGCAAATAAACTAATAGCGGAATAAAGTTATAAAAGAACCGGGACTTGAAAATATGAGCGAGAAATCTGTCCTTTAAAGTAAAAAATGGTTGAAAATATCGCTGTGAGGAGAATAACGCGCCGTTATTTACCTGACGCCGCTGCTGATATTATGGTGTTATAGAGGCAGAAGACAGCTAACGTTACACATCCAGATATACTCCAAACCTGTCAGAAAAGCGTGTATTTGTAAAAATGTCGAGTTCAGATGGTTTTCTGAATCGTTGTCCTCAGAGTTAAATAATCCTTAAAGCGTCAGGTTCATTTACTAGAGCTTTTGCTCCGCGGCTCTTTCTTGGAGGTTCCCTTGTCTGCGTTGCATTGTGGGCGGAGCCAATAATGCGTCACTGCACAAAAGGCGCTTCAGGGGCATCATTTCCAACTGAGTTTGCGCAGTGGAGCGAAAACAAGAAACATAAACATAAAAACTAAATAATTTGAAAATGGAAAAGAAAGAAAAGGTATCTATCTATCTATCTATCTATCTATCTATCTATCTATCTATCTATCTATCTATCTATCTATCTATCTATCTATCTATCTATCTATAAATAAAATAACTTTAATTAAGGAATTATAGAAATAAAACACTGAGTACACTAATAATAAAAATTGCTTTTAGCTGAAGCTAGTAAAAAAAGACTACAGTAGCCTAGTTCCTCTTTGATTTAAAAATAACATTTATTTAACAATAATAATAATAATAGTAGTAATAATAATAATAATTAGACACTTAATTAGTTTAATTAACACCCAGTTTACAGATAGACAGTTCTAAGAATTTTTGTTGTTGTTGTTATTATTATTATTGATAGAACTGACTATCAAGAAAAACAAAATGCCTAAAAGGCAACAAAAATTAAATATAGACTATGTATTTCTTAGATGTATTTCGGAAATATTTATTTTAACCTAAATATAATAGTAAATAAGATAGAAAACAAATATATAAAGACATATATTGAAAGAAAACAAAATACTAAAAATAACAAACTAATTTTAATTTTAGGTAAGTTTAAAATGAAAGTATAAGGAATAAAAATCTAAACTACTTCAAATTATTAGTAATAATTCTAATAGTTACCCATTGATATTAACATAACACTGGTTTACATATTTGTTTTACAGCTTAAATGCATTTTTCAGTGTTACGACCCCCTCGTTTGAGTCGCAACATAAAAGAGCTCAGACAACAAAATAATATATGCAACTCATTTATTATAAATATAACTAATATAACAACAAATCAAGCAAACCAACAAATGTCTTGGGATAAATAAAGAACTTAAGATATAATTAAAAATTACTTTATACATGATATAAATAATGCATATTGAAACCATGAGGTTACAGAATTAAAGAGATGGTCTGGACACGAGGACATTTAAAAAGCCACACCGTCCTGCAGAAGCTGGCTTAACACTCTTATTTATATGCATTAAATCAACTGGAGGAAGTAGGGAGTGTCGCCTCACAGCAAGAAGGTCGCTGGTTCGAGCCTTGACTGGGTCAGTTGGCATTTCTGTGTGGAGTTTGCATGTTCTCCCCATGTTTGCGTGAGTGTCCTCCAAGTCCAAAAGACAAAAGTAAAGTTGAATTGGGTAAGCTTAATTGTCCATATTTGTGTGAGTGTGTGTGGATGTTTCCTAGAAATGGGTTGCAGCTGGAAGGGCATCCGCTGCATAAAACATGTGCTGGATAAGTTGGCGACCCCGGATAAATAAAGGGACTAAGCTGAAGAGAAAATGAATGAGTGAATAAATCAACTGGTAAGCAAGCAGGTATCCAATCAGGATGGGCTGCATCCAAACTGTCGTCACATCAGTCTTATAATGCTACTAATAATCCTACTAATGCTATTATACTTATGTATGTAATGACCAACACTTTCAAAACAAGTAATTTTATTATTAATTGAACCTCTAAAGAGGCTAAAAACTTTACATAGAAGTATACAGAAATGTATATATCTGTGTAAATTAAATGCAGAGATTTGACTTGAAATTAAAACAATGATATTGTTCATTATAGACTTCAATTTGTCTAAATGTAACCTAATTTAATTCGTCAACATGAAAATAGTACTTATACATATACAAGTTTGGTTGTATATTTTGTTGCAAAGTGTTCTTCTTTCAGAGGAGAAAAGCACTATATGCAGCATAATATAAACAAAACGTCTATATCTTTGATTTTATTAAGTATTATTAAAGATATTTGGCTAAAATAAATATAAGTAATGTTTTCAGGTTAGCATTAAAAGTAAAACAAATTGTATAATGAAAGAAAAAATCACAATCGGAAAAGAAAAGCTGACGTCGGCGACAACGAACTATCGCGAGATGTTGAGATCGGCGTTAACACCGATCTCCAAAACAGATGTCATCCCTCACCCGGCTTACCCTCCAGTGTGACGTGATTTACAGATCTACAAAACACATTAGCCGATCCACAGCGGCTGTGGGAAGTTTGTTGCCAGGTGTCTCAGCAGTGCACGAAGCCGAACCTCGGACAGGGACCAGCGGACAGCAGAAAATGAGCTTCTTATTGTGAGTTTGGCAGTCAGATTTAAACAACAGTAGTAATACTATATATATTAACATCAGCGTAGTCCTCTAGCTCGTCTTGCTAAAGAGCTATTTGAGTTTTCGCACCGAATTGACTTCAGTTGTGCGCTTGCTGGTCGTCAAATGTGCCAGTATTTCAGCCTGACAGTTCAGTTATAGTAATCATATTTTGCATAGTAGTGCTTCAGCATAGGGATTAGCTCATATCTCGCATATTTGCACCCGTTTTCTTGGCTCTGTTGAATTGCTGGGCTGGAAGGGGGGCACATCTTATGTAATTCATGTTTGTTTCACACTGTGCCGTTTAAAAAGCACGTTGTGTGTCACTTTACATTCAAAGTAAGAAAAGATCCTCTCTAAATAGACTGTGTGCTGTGTATTCAGGTAGCAGACAGTCTTGCTACTGTCATATGAATGTATAGACAAGAAGCTTAATGATTTAACCTACAAAAATGCTGTTTAATTCAATTCATCATATTATCATATTATCAATTCATCAATTAATCATATCAGTTTTGGAGCAAGGGGATGAATGTGCTGTTTTTAATGAGGTAAAGTTGGTTTTATTTGCGCATATTCGTTCATTTTTGTACAGTGACAACTCGTGAGACGGTCTCTATATTGTGTATTACGCTACTTTAAATGTTTAGGTCTGATATCGCATGAAAGTATGACTTCAAAACAACATTAGCACTATTTAATTGACTGAACATTGATGCACTTTGAAAGTCATTAGCTGCTAATATGATTTTATTAGTTAACATTTCACTAATATTTTATACATTAAGGAGAGAGTCCAAATGTGCGACTATAAAACCAACTTTTTTAAACCATACTCCATATGCCTTTTATTTTGTAATAGCTTTAAAGAACGTGTCCATCTTTTTGTTTGAGGAAATCTTAAAGCGATAGTTCACCCTAAGAGATTATTCTGTGATTATCTACTCACCCTTTATTAGTTTTAAACCTTTATGAATTTCATTATTTTGTTTAGCACAGAATATATTTAGAAAGATATTGGAAATCTGTAAATACACTGCAAAAAATGCTTTTCTTATTTCGATTTTTTTTGTCTGGTTTCTAGTGCAAATATCTTAAAGTTCTTAAATCAAGAAGCATTTTTTAGACTAGCAAAACATATTGTTTTGTTTTAAGAAATAATATGCCAAAATTAAGTAAGTTTTTCCATAAAAGAAGAAAAATAATCTTGTTTTTCCTTTTAACGTAATATTATTTTGCTTACCCCATTTCTATTACACTTACTTAATTTTGGCATATTATTTCTTAAAACAAGACAATATGATTTGCTTGTAAAAAAAATGCTTCTTGATTTAAAACTTTTTAGATATTTGGACTAGAACCAAGATAAAAAATCTAAGTAAGAAAAGCATTTTTTGTAGTGTATGACTTCAAAACAACATTAGCTCTATTTATTGACTGAACATTGATGCGTTTTGAGAGTCATTAGCTTCTAATATGATTTTATTATTTGATATTTCACTATTTTAGATAGCCTATTATTAAGGGGAAAGTCCAAATGTGTGAATATAAAACCAACGTTACCCAGTGCCTTTTATTTTGTCATAGCTTTGAAAAATGTTTGCACTCTATTTGTAGGAGGAAATCTTAAAGGGATAGTTCACCCTAAAATCAAAATTCTGTCATTATCTACTCACCCTTTACTTATTTTAAACCTTTATTAATTTTATTCTTTTGTTAAGCACAGAAGAAGATACTTAGAAAGATATGAGAAACCTGTAACCATCGACCTCCATAGTATTGAAAGTCAAGGGTTACAGGTTTTCAGCTTGCTTCCAAATTTCTTCTTTCGTGTTTAACAGAGGGCTGGGCTGATAAACAATCTTATATCACAATACAATTTATGTCAACAACAATGATAAGCTCTGGACTTTTTTAGTCTATATTAATCTAAGAGCCAATCGCACAGCAGAAATGTGCAACAATAGGAATCTAAAAGTGTGTTGATGTAAGAGATACATATTTTCGGCCACCTAACATAGGTTATGCTATTTAATCAACCCTCATATTTTTGTGGCTTCAGTGATTGTTGGGATACTCTTTTACATCTGGAAGTATTAGTAACTGATATTGGAATGTATATTACTATTGTTCAGTATGGAAAAGAATGAATTAAGATAGCATTTTTGCCATATTGCTCGGCCCTAGTTTGACCGTCTTTTAAACTACTTTATTTTGGGGGAACTATCCCTTTAAATGCAGGACGCTTCTCGATCTGATTCTGAAGTCATGCCAGAATCCTGTTTGTTTTGATGCGTCTGAAATTGAATTGACTGATAAGGCTGTTTAGGACCATTAGGGAAGTTTGTTATAAGAAAGCCAGTCTTCCTCAAAAACAGCCGAGGATGATTTAATTTGGAAAATATTGCAACGCTCTTGTGATGCTTCACCGGAAGCATGTGATTTAGGAGAAGTTATGAGCAAGCACAGACGTGCGGTGTCATTGCTGTTGTATTGTTTTTGAGGCTCACTAAAAATATATTCTCCTTTGACTGGAACCAGATGAACGGCGTGCCTAGTGTCTTAAGATTTGCATTGCAAAACCAGATGAGAAGTATATATGTACAAAAATGTGACATTATAACATGCACACGTGGTTAGGAAGTATTTCATATAGCCTCTTTGGACATCCATTAATTGCATTTTTTTGTTCTGTCCTCCAGCGGGAATCGTTCGTCTAAGACGTTTAAGCCGAAGAAGAATATTCCTGAAGGGTCTCATCAGTATGAGCTGCTCAAACACGCTGAAGCCACTCTGGGCAGTGGAAACCTGCGTATGGCCGTCATGCTGCCTGAAGGAGAAGATCTGAATGAATGGGTGGCCGTAAATAGTAAGACTCACGAGTGATTGGGTTTATTAAAATGCCCCTGTTATGCTATTCTGAGTCTCCTATAATCGGTTTGAATTAGGGTTGCAACTAAGGATTATTTCGATAATTGTTTATTTGGACGATAATTTTTTTTTCTTCAGTTAATGGAATAAAAAAAACTTATTATTATTATTATTATTTTTATTTGACATTTTGCTTTTTATAGCTATATAAAACCAATTATCAGTGTTGGGTTGCACAATATTGAAAAAGTCTAATATTGCAATATTAAATTTTCTGCGATTTAAATATTGCGATATGAATACAGTTTCACAAGATAGTTTAAATAGCTTTTGACAGTTTTCTGAGGAGTCTAATAATATTCAGGTACAGAAATTAAATAATCCCAATGCAAAAGATTTGTATGGACTTCATACTTTGTCTTGTTTCTTGTCCAAATTTCTTGTAGATCAAGTAAAAATATTGTTTGTTTTGTCACAATTGGAGGTTTTTCCTTAAAACATGCTAAATTATCTGCCAATGGGGTTATTAAAATAATTTTATATATTTTAATTAATTTTATTTTAAATATTTGAGCTAGGAAAAAGACAAATGTTTTTTTTTGTGCATGAATCGTATAAGTTATCAAATACAATTCATCTTTGTTACACCTACAAACATCCTACTTTTTTGTGCCCAAGTTCTCTTGAAATGCTCAATCTAAGGCCTTAAAAAGCAGCATCTCTCAAACATACAGACAAAACACAACTAACATAGCTCCATAGCCTGTGTGTCCTTAAAAGGGAATTATTTAAACTCTTGATATTACAACATGTACTTTTGCAGAAAAGAGGGAGTTTAGAAACCTTGCTTACTGATATAGAGTATAACTCCCACTGGAGTGAGTCTGTGATTTTGCAGATTTGTTTTCATGCTTAAACTGCATTATTATGTACTGAAAGGAAGATGAAATAAACTAATAGGACCCCTTTTAAAATGTATTGGTATTTGCAGTTTGTTGTCTGTCTTCACAGCAGCTCTGACCCTAAATAGACGATAATCTGATGATCATGTGGTTCGGCATGATTTGAGATGATTCAATGAAACATTCAGTCATCATTTACTCATCCTCTTCTTTCAAACCTGTTTTGAACACAAAGGAAGATCTGCTAAAGAATGTTGTAAAAAAACAGCAATTGACCTGCATGGTATTTTTTTGTTTCTACAATGGATGTACAGTAAATGCCTGCCTTTTCAACAACATTCTTCAGAAGATATGTTTCATGTTTAACAGAAGAGAGAAACTCATGAAAGTAAAACAAATTAAATAACTTGAGTGTGAGTTCATAGCCTCCTTAAAATAATGACTTGTGAAGCTACAATAGCACAAACTAATAAGGCTAGACCTAGTACCATTGATGCATGGCAATGCTTTTCTTCCAGCATTTTGGACTATCTAAAGGAATGACCATGTAAAGTTAGAGCTAGGCGATATGGCAAAAACATTATCACGATAATTTTTTCATATCAGTCGATATTTATCACGATAAATGTAAAATCTTTATATCTATCAATTGTATAAGATTTTCAGCATGCCAATGGATTTGTGCAGCTGATTTAACACATTTAGTGAAATGTTTTAGCTGTCTGACAATATAAATAATAAAATAATAAACAAAAGAACAATCTTAATTCAGAATTTACTTGTTCAAGTTTTCAACAACCAAATACATTACCTACAAGTTATTGGATATTATTGTTCAACATCAGAAAAAATAAATAAACCCGGTTAGGAACAAAGTGAGTTAATGGTCACAGAATTTTCGGTCACACTTTACAATAAGGTTCATTAGTTATCGATATCGAATTATCACCCAGCTCTATGTAAAGTTGTTTTTTTTTCTCTCTCTATGTAAATCTTTCAGATTGAAAATTGTTGATACGTCTGTTACTCCCCCTCCCCTGTTTGGTTGTTTGAATGTCTTTTTGTTATGTTAATCTAAAGTCAATAAAACGTTGATCACAAAACAAAAAAAAAAACCGTGTGTGTGAGTAAACGTTGAGGAAATTTTAAATTTTTTTTTATAAACTATGCCTTTTAATGGAAGCTACAACATTTCTTGATGAAAAGTGAACTGGAATTTGTGCTTGCAAATTACAGATCATTTGTACACAGGCATAATGATGAAATTGAATGCTTTTATTTGCTTGTTTCTGCAGCGGTGGATTTCTTTAACCAGATAAACATGCTGTACGGCACCATCACAGACTTCTGCTCAGAGGACAGCTGTCCGGTCATGTCTGCAGGACCAAAGTGAGTGTTCAGACAGTGAGGAATGATCACGTGTGTGTTTTCTCCGCCTCACTCGTCTCTCTTTCTTTTCAGATACGAGTATCATTGGGCAGATGGGACCAACATTAAGAAGCCCATTAAATGCTCTGCTCCCAAGTACATCGATTACCTGATGACGTGGGTTCAAGACCAGCTGGATGACGAGACGCTGTTTCCATCTAAAATAGGTCATTTCACATTACTGAAGTGGTTATGTGCATTGTTTTCTCATTATTCAATGAAATAGTCACTTATTTCACTTATATTATGGTTACCACAACTAAAGGCACTGTTCAATAAACCAAGAAAGATCCCGATTTCCGCCAGAAAAGTCAAACATGTTGATTTTTCTCCCGAAGAATGATTAAAAACGGAGTCATTTTCCTTCAAACCATTGTACATTTTCACAGGAAAAAAAAAATTTGCTTTACAATCATTGGCAGCTGATGATGACATTACTTGAGAACACGAGGACGCAAGACGCCTGAAGAACGCATATTGAGAAACAGCCCCTGTATTTGTGTTTATACTCAGTAAACAACTGTGACTCAGTTTACAGTTCAGTCAGTGAACTAATGACTGCCATTCACAATCATTTCTTTTGAGCAAATGAACACAACGGCAAATCAGCGCTGTTTAAGATCGAGCTTAACAGTGCTTAAATGGACGTTTTTAAAATTTCAGTATCAATTGGTACCGAATTCCAATATCATCACAACCCTAGTTTCTATTCGGGTGTTTGTGTTTAAGATCTATGCATTTTGACTGAGGGTCCTTTGCACCTGTAATTGAAAAAAGTCAACTCTATGCAGAAAAAGCACCTCACGTCATGCACTGCTGCACAAGCATACAGTGGTTGCCTAGCAACACAAAAAGCACAGTGCACTGCTCTTTTCTAAAGTCAACAAAAAATTGTAGTACTGAAAATCGAGTTTAGTCTGATCATTCTCTAATGCAGTCAAAACCTGCTTGGAACTACTTTAGCTGTGCATTTATCTGGAAATAACTGTACACCATAGAACAGGGATGGGCAAACTTGATCCTCAAGGGCCGGTGTCCCTGCAGAGTTTTGTTCCAACACTAGTCAAACACACCTGAACATGTTAATCGGTGTCTTTAAGATCACAAGAAATCTATAAGCAGGTGTGTTTGATTAGGGTTGGAGCTAAACTGTGCAGGACACCGGCCCTCCAGGACCGAGTTGGCAGCCCACCCTTGCCATAGAATGTTCATCAGCCAATCAGAATCAAGCTTTCAACAGCCCTGCAGTATCAAATATGATGTGAATCAGTCATATCACACAAACAAGAGTTTGTTTTTTTTCTCTGCATGAGCATGATTGCAGATTTAAAATTTATTTCATACAAGATTAACAAAAATGAGAAGTCAATATTGTGTGTTGCATGCTAAACACCGTGGCTGTATCTGAAATCGCCCTTATACCCTTAAATAGTGCACTGTTTGAGGGTGCAACCGCTTTTAGTGGTTTCTGAAACCACAGTAGACATCCTGAAGTCCACTAAATCAATCTCATTCTTACAAGCGTACCACCGATGTACTCACAAACTACCCATAATGCACTGTGAGAGTTTGCTCACTGAATGAATTTCCATGTCTGACCACAAGAGGGCAATTTCAGGGACAGTACATCGTTTCTTTTTTCTGTTTCTTAATAAAAGTTGGTAAAAAATAATACCAAAGCATGAATTTATGAATCTCAGAGCTATATTATTTGCTACTGAATTATTTTATACAAATCATTTGAGTCAATGATTCATTCATAAAGGCAGGATTTTGCTTTGGTTATTTGTTATTAATTATTATTAAAATGCAGTTAAAATTAAAAATGTTATTTTTATTAATTATTTGTTATTTATTAATTAAATAATTTAATAATTTATTTAATTAAGGATTTAATGAATTTAGGCAGAACAGTTTTGCCATCTACTGGTCGTTTTACTGTTATATTTATCCATCACAGGCAAAAAAAAACAGCTAAATATTGTTTAATTATTGTTAATGCTCCTGATGTATAGAGTTTTTTTTTTTTTTTTTTGTAAATATCGCACAACCTATTCCACAAAGTGCTGTTTGTTGGTTTTGTAATATTTAACAGCATCTGTCCCTCATTTCCAGGTGTTCCCTTCCCCAAGAACTTCATGTCTGTGGCCAAGACAATCCTGAAGCGTTTGTTCAGAGTTTATGCTCATATTTATCATCAGCACTTTGACGCCGTGATGCAGCTTCAGGAGGAAGCTCACCTCAACACCTCTTTCAAACACTTCATCTTCTTTGTACAGGTGCTGTTCCTCTTTTATACTTGAAATGAACTTTCTAAAACCATATATAACCACAAAGTTGTTTAGAATGGAGGCTTGCTTCTGTAAATTAAATTTAAAAACAGAAAAGGTGATTTGGGTTTTTTGTTTATCTCAGAATTATCCCTTTTTTCCGAGAACTGTATCTGGGAATTTATTTTTTTAATGTAGAATTCTTAGGAAGTTGTCATCAATAGCCTAGTGTGGTTTAGTGTAGGGATGTCCTGATCAGATTTTTTTGCCTAGAGTCCAAGTCTGAGTCCTTTGGTTTTAAGTAAAAACAAAATGGAAATCTTCCCATCACTCTGTTTTTTTTTCTCCTGTTCATTTTTTTTTTCTTCCACCTATTTTTCCCCCCACCATCACGTCCCTTCTGGGTCTATAGAGTCTATATACTATAATTCAGACTTTTTTTCTGCAGAACTCTTTGTTTATATCGTGCCTTGCAATTTTTGGATTTTTTTTTTTCCAAAAAGAGTTTAAAGTTTCTCAGTTTTTGTCACACATTTGTTTTTTTTTCACTCAAAAGACTCTGAGTTTTGATCTTGTCATGCAGTTTTTTTTTCTGTTTACATTATCATTCTGTATTTTAATGCTTTTTTGTTAGTTTTTTTTAGGCAGAATTCGGAGATTACATCTTGACATTCCGTTTATTTCAACAGTTTAAAATTTCAGTTTTTCCAACTGAGTTCAGGCTATATAAAGTTAAAGTCAGAATTATTAGCCCCCTGTTTATTTTCTCCCCGATTTCTGAGATTTGTTCAACACATTTCTAAACACAATAGTTTTAATAAGTCATTTTTAATAACTGATTTACTTTATCTTTGCTATGATGACAGTAAATAATATTTTACTAGATCTTTTTCAAGACACTTCTATAACTGTTCTATTAACTAGGTTAATTAGGTTAACTAGGCAGGTTAGAGTAATTAGGCAAGTTATTGTATAACAATGGTTCGTTCTGTAGACTATCGAAAATAAATTTAGCTTAAAGGGACTAATAATATCGACCATAAAATGTTATTTAAAAATTAAAAACTGCTTTTATTTTAGCCGAAATAAAACAAATAAGACTTTCTCCAGAAGAAAAAATAGTATCAGACATACTGTGAAAATGTCCTTGCTCTGTTAAACATCATTTGGGAAAGAAATAATTCTTTCATAATAATTCTTAATCATAATTCTTAAAAAAGAAAAAAAAATCAAAGGGGGGGGGGGCTAATAATTCTGACTTGAACTGTATATGCTGCAACTAAATAATTTTCTGCATTTTGCAGAATTTTGGCAGAGTTTTCCCAACAGATTTCAGAGTTTGTCTTTTAAAATCTGTTTTTTTAGGATGTTTTCTTCAGAATTTTATTATTATTATTATTATTTTTTGATGTTTCAAAAATGTAATAAACACTGCATGTTTTATCTGCTTCAGGAGTTTAACTTGATCGACCGCAAGGAGCTGGCACCCCTTCAAGAGCTGATCGAGAGACTCACAACGAAAGACAGATAAACCGAGAAAAAGACAAGAAAACCTGTAAAACAAGGAAGAAAACCAGTGGTCCTGCTCTCTCTTCTCATTCTCCCTTCTTTCTTTTTTATTTTTGCTTAGAGTACAGATGGTTTTAACCCCACAGCAATGCTAGACAAACCATAGTCAACTTACAGCACAATACTAACACTTCAAGATGCATCGTTGGCATTTTTTGATAATGCCTGGATGTTTTTTTTTCAGTTCTTCAAGTCATTTTAGTTTCGTTTGGTCACTGAAAAGCAGGAGTAGAAGTGATTTGCACTCTTTCGGCTAGTGTGAATGTTTTAAAAGCTGTTTGATTCTTCAGCAGTGAAAATACAAGAGAAATGTTAAGAGTTGAATAGCTATTTTCCTATGCAATACTAATGTTGTTACTGATAATATTGGACGGAACCGTTCCTATCAGAGTTATTTCCAGCTCGTCTCCTCGTTCTGTGGATTTAATATCGGTCGCTATGAAGGTTTACTTTAGCCAGTGAATATGAATATGATTTGTGCATGCTGGAATTGCTGCTTTGTTGGACCCAAATGGCTGATGGGGATTCATATCTTACACCGTGTGGCAAAAAGAAATGTATGATGATAATAATAGCTCAGAGTCTCGGAGAAGACGCTTGTTTTTGCACAAGCCTGTTTCAGTTTCTGTTCGTAAAGCATTGAATTTGCTCAATTATTTATATCTGTTTAATATTTGGAGTATTTCAGTTGCATGAGAGTCGAGTTATCTGAAATATGCTAATAGTCCGTTCTGAAATATCATGGTTTTTGGTGGTATTAGATTGTTAGGATTAGATTAACAGGCTTTTCTTTTCTACCTCCTTTCTTTCCCCCTTCATATCTGTTCTTATATTAACACTTTTATTGTTGTGTTTGACATACTTTTGTTCGGTTTAGGCTTATGTTGAAGAGTTTATGTTGTTTGATGAATGTAATTGTTTGACTTTTAATGGTTTAATGGTAAAAGTGCCAACCGCAGATTAATATGAGACAGTTTTGATGTATTTATAGAGCATTTTTGTCACTGAAATGAGAATATATTTTCCCGGAATTGTAAAATAATATTGGGTTAGATTAGATATGTAAATACTTGCAGATTTCTCTGATTTCCTGATGATTATTATACTAGCTGAACTTTATTAAAACAATATCACTAGCTGCTGTTATTGCTGTAAATAGAGCCAATAAAATCCCTTCTCTTAACATATTGTATTATTGTAATTTTTTAATGTATGTTTATCATCTAATTACATTCACAACAGTGATATTATGTACAAATAAATAATGCAATTGCAAAAAACGTAGGTGTAATTTAAAATTATGATTAATTTAGATAAAAATATGTATCTGATTGTTTTCCGTCAGATATTAAATCAAATAATTTTTTGATCTGCACTTATTAACCTGTATAACAGAATCAGAGATTAATCATAATTGTATT
The DNA here is from genome assembly GCF_052040795.2 of Danio rerio. Lineage (NCBI taxonomy): Eukaryota > Metazoa > Chordata > Actinopteri > Cypriniformes > Danionidae > Danio > Danio rerio. Next base: position 7,086,909 of record NC_141041.1, read on the forward strand.
ATATTTTAAGTTATTAAACACTTTCTTGCTGACAAATGTGTAAAAGTGTATACATGCATATACACACTCATGGCCACTTTATTAGGTACACCTGTCTAGCTGCTTGGTAACGCAAATTTCTAATCAGCCAATCACATGGCAGCAACTCAATGCATTTAGGCATGTAGACATGGTCAAGACGATCTGCTGCAGTTCAAAAAGAGCATCAGAATGAGGAAGAAAGGTGATTTAAGTGACTTTGAATGTGGCATGGTTGTTGCTGCCAGAAGGGCTGGTCTGAGTATTTCAGAAACTACTGATCTACTGGGATTTTCATGCACTACTATCTCTAGAGTTTTGGTCCGAAAAAAGAGAAAATATCCAGTGAGTGGCAGTTCTGTGGGCGCAAATGCCTTGTTGATGCCAGAGGTCAGAGGAGAATGGCCAGACTGGTTCCAGCTGATAGAAACGCAACAGTAACTCAGATAAGCACTCATCACAATTGAGGTCTGCAGACGAGCATCTCTGAACACACAACACGTCCAACCTTGAGGCACAACAGCCTACCTGAGTACTGTTGCTGACCATGTCCATCACTTTATGACCACAGTGT